>NW_017098981.1:0-7379 GCF_001412225.1 Nicrophorus vespilloides
GGTGCGGCAGAAATAACTCCCACATTTCAAAGGGGGATTGAAAAAAAAAGTTTGAAATGGTTGAAATACTCGATGCTCACTCGATGTATATTTTTTTCTACGGTGCAATACTAAATTTTATAAAAAAAAACCCTCGATTTGTAGAAGAATTTCAAAAAGGAGTATTCATAAAAATAAGATTTTTTTTTTCTTACCAGAAACAATATCTTCGCTTCGATTGCTTAGAAGATGAGCAGCGGCAAGTAGAATTTTATGAAAATTTCAATATTTTTCCCACAATTGGTATAAATTGCTTCAATATCATTAAAAAAATGTATAAGAAAAATTTAAACGTTTAAAGGTTATAATTGACGTAAGATATTTGACGTTTCTCTCAGTCCATAGGCGTCGACGAAAATTTTTTTGGGGGCAGGCAACCCGAAAAGCGCCGTCCTTAACGTGTTAATAAGCACTTGAATCAAACGAAGAATGTTTCAGTTTTTATTACCATATTTAATTTAAATACTACCATTTATAGTTTTCGAGAAATCCATAATTTCCTACATACTAATTTGATTTTTCTGATACAAAATGGTAACCGTTTAAAATTTTAATTTACTTACTTCACCAAAACCACTTAGATGGCGCTTTGACATACTGTCATATTATGGTATCTAAACTATATTTGACAGGTTGTTTGGCAAAGGCTACTATGATATTGTTTAATTGCATTTTTGTGTTTGAGATGTTGGGAATAGGATCTAATGTTGTTGTTGTTTTTTTGTCTGTTTGCAGAATCCATTTGGAGGACGGATTTGGATTTCATGGTGGTGCATAGGGACAGGTTGGTGGTGTTGAGTTTCATGACGGCGACGAATAACAGTTTGAATCACAGGCAGCAGACGACGCTGCCGGCGCTCCTGACGCCCGAAGAGGTCGTTGGAAACTCGAGCCTCCTTCCTGACGGCACCAGACCGACGGCGATGGCCTTCACGCATACGGTCGTCAAGACCTTAAGGGAATACATCGGTCACGAGCAGCACGACAACCTTCAAACGAACATAGGTAGTCCCAATACTCCAAAATTAATTTACCAATTAATTCTTTGATAAATATCGAAACAGAAACGGGATGGGGCAGCACCGTCAGCGTGGAATTCCTGAATTTCGCCTTCTCGCTGCTCGTCTACGCCGTCCGTTATCCTGCCATCTTCTGGGCGACGAACAAGTGTCTGGGTCTGGTCTTCTCCGTTCAGCTATTGATGAACGGCATGCAGATTCTGCTCGCCTACGCCGGGATGTCCGTCCTTTACAAGGTACACACGAGACAATGTGAATAAGTAATCGGCTTAAAAGGGAAGATGCTCATTGCGGTCGGAGGGTTGTTGCAGGTGCAAATATTTGGGGCCTGGAAGGCGCTGCCGCTGCTCAAGCATCAGCCGGGCGGACTCTCACCTCTCGGGGGAATCACACCCTTCCTGCTCAATCCCCAAGTAACGTTGGCCCTTTACATCTTGTCGCTGCTCCTGATCTTCTCCTCCAGTCTAGTGCTATACCTTTACGGTCACACCAGGTAAGAAATAATAGAAACGTAACATATTTTATACTAAAATGTTACATTTTTAACTTATTAGATTCCTTTCGTTCGTTAATCAAGAGCGCGAACGAAAAGTGATTATGCTGCGTGAGGGCGCCCACTCGAGGATGGGTTATTTCACTCACTGCGCCGCTCTCTGCGTTTTGATCTCCGTCTGCTTATGTAACGGTCCACTCTTCCACGACTATACCATCGTCTACAAGGGTAGTCTTGATGGAGCCATCCTGGCAACCATTATAGGTAGCATCCTCCATCTTTTCCTGTGGGTCGTAGTCTGGTTGTTCCTCACCATCAAGCAGAAATGGACCTTCAAGTTACGCGTAACGGTACCTACTAATCCAATCTAAACTTATAACAGAAATGATTACATTATCATCTTATTAGGTTGGAAGAGCTACCGTCAGACAGGCTAGATCATTGCGACTAGTCACCGACGTTGATCTAATGTCCAATAACTCCGAAGACCCAAGCACTCAACCTCTTCTGGTGGTCGGTAACGGACGCACCTATACCATAACAGAGGTGTCTCCGAAGAAGGCCATCATGGGCGTCATCCAGAAGGCTTCGATGATCAAAAAGGTGAAGGCTGAGAACAGCGGATCCACAGCCGACGAGACTGACGAGGAGCAGATCTACTGGCTGAGACCGGCCCTGGTTACGCCGCACGCCTCCCCCGACGGCACCAAACAGCTCTGCTGGTTCAACAAGAAACCGAAGCACAAGGTCACCTTTAACGAATCCTCCAGTACGTCTATTGCGCGGTAACTATTAGGTTCTTCTTCTTCTTATATCGCTTCTTCTTTTTTCATTTTATTTAACATTTAATTTCGCAGCTAAAAATCACTTTCATTAACTTTTATCTAACGTTCACAGATTAACCAATTACTTGATCAACATTTATATTGTATATAATACCAATTTATCTTTCGTTAACTTATCATGTTTTTCTTAGTAACAAATTTGTCGAGCTGTGTTACATTATATTCTTCGTTTTATTTGCTGCATCCTGGTGATTCGGCCACTGTTTGTTTTATGTATGTTTTCCTTTCTTTGTTTCCGTTAAAAGTAATAAAAGTAATGGGAGCAGAAGACGGCTGCCGGGAATGGAGATCGATGATGGGGACTACGCCACATTAAGGGAGCTACCGTTGAAGCCCGGAGAATCCATGGATAACGATAACATCAGCGAGGAAGGAAAGGTAAAATGAGGTCTTAATTACACCCAAAACATTGTCTCGAACACTATAAAACTAACAAGAATCATCACCTCACCGTATTCTATTACATTCCTGTTTCTTCTGCGTGCTTGTGAGCATACTTGTGAGCGTGTGTGTCCGCATTTTGTGGTTGCTGTCTTTCGTTTTCTTTGGAGGCTTCGATCTATCCTACGAAACATTATACTTAACAAACACGAAACACTTATCTACATTAGATGTGTTTTATTTTATTTATATAAATGTTATAGTGGCAAAATTGTTGTAATTATAACTAATTATAACAATTTGCAGTATAACATATTATATAATTATATTCTAATCGCTTTAATTAACAATCATCGTGCTTCAGCTTCTGGCTTGCGTACATGACGAGCACGTGACATATGCTAGTACTAGTCGAGATTTAGTCCCGCCGGTAGATTACGAGGATCCGAGCCCGCTGCTAACGCCAGAACCCTTGGACAAGATCGACCATCAGCAGACGCCGATCTCTGTGATCGTTCACAATCAGACGCAGGTCGGTTGGTTTTCTTCCTGGTGTGTTTAGATAGATACCATCACTGTTCTCACTTAACTAACTAACCAATATTTCTTCATCGGGTATTTACAGATCATCCAATAAAGAAGCTACAATTTTATTGCAAATTTCATGTTTATTGGATGCTCTGTAATGTTTGCAAGATTCTTCAATGGATGCGGTTGTTGTCATGCGTTGATGTTTCAGGGTTCTTCGAGCGGTCTGACTCCGCGCTGCCTGAGGCGAGCGGATTCAGGGATGCCGCACGAGGAGTTGACGCCTCGTTCGGACTCGATAAGTACGGAAAGCTCATCGCCGCCGGATCCGCCCGGTAGTAACCACAGTGAGACATCGAGTGGGATACATTCTAATGAAAGTTCTGATCATCAGCAGTTCGGTCCGGCGACGACGCCGCCACCGTCGTCGTCGTCGGTGTCGACGAGGCGTGCCACAAGCGTGGCCGACTTGCAGCAGCCCGCCAAAGAGGAGATTCAATGGAAATCTTGCTCATTGCAGAGAAACATGCAACCGCCTCCGACTAGCGCAGCTAGTTTCGCCCAGTACATGGCCGCCTCCGCCGCCGCCGCCGCCACGGCAGCCTCCAGCCCGAGCTCGAACTGCTCCTCCTCGCTCTACGGCTACACTACCTCTGCCGCTACCGCTTCGAGCTGCAACAACTATGTGAACGCCTCCGATCTGGATCGTAACGTGATCCTGGAGAATCCCAACGACGAGACCGTCGTGATCAGACGCAAGGCCGTCCGACCCAAGACCACCGTCGAACATCACAACCATCACCTGCCCATACACCAGGTGATTATCAAAGAGGAACCCTTCGGACGCGCCACCAACATGCGCATGACCTCGTTCACGGACGACCTTCGCGGATCTCAAGCCTCTTCGGCGACGCTCCCGCATTATCCTACGCAGCCGGTGCCAAGCACGAACGGCTTCCCGCACTGCTCGACGATGCCTCTGCCACAGCACACTTCGTCCAGCATTCCAGCAGGTCACGGTCTCGGCGGTGGCAACAGCTGCAACGTCTATCCTCGGCAACACACCACCATACCCACCCATCACAACGGAGTCCGACTCTTCGGCGGATCGCAGAACCCCTACCTGAAGCGTCTGCAATGCCAGAACGGCGTTGCGAATCGCTACAACAGCCTCAACGAGCCCATCTACACCGGAGTCAACAAACTCACCGGAGAGATCTACCACTACAACTCGTAAACACCCACCACCACAACCACTGGATGATCATCGATTTGCATAGGCACAATTCAGTTATGTTCCCCCGAAATTTGTATATTTTTTCCTGTATAGTCTCTTTACATATACATATTATATATATACATTTTACTATAATTTATAAACGACGACTTTTTGCGGAGGATATTTTTGTACATACATAGGCGAACGTTAGGGAAACCGGTTGTAGTAGATCAATCAAAGAGCGGAACGGATCAAGTAACAAATACTGACACAAAGAGCGAGCGAGCGACAGAGTTAGAAAGTAGTAGCCATGTCAAACTGAATCCGGAATTACATACACTAAACATCTACAAATATTTGCAAAAATACATCAATAATTAAACAATACAAGAACATCAACTTTCTTCATGTTATCATACTCATCATCTTTACGAAATCATAAAGACAAAAATTAAAGAACGTTTGTAGACGGTTTAAGTTGTATGCAAATTCCGGTTTTCGATGTAGGGATTTAGGCAAAATATGTAATCGATAATAATATGTTTTAATTTATGTAATTCGACGGTTTGGCATGCGCGAGTTGGAGTAAAACCACACCAAAAATAATTATATATCTTCGAAAACAAACAAAATTTTGGCCGATCTATAATTTCATCTAGCTTCTAGACGTGCAAAACCATTTCAATTTTTCCCGTATTTATAAAAAAAAATACTAATATTTATTTCGTAAATTATTAACACGACATTATGTTTTTAGTTTAGATTTTCTAAAACAGAAGCCAAAGATTTAGTTTTTAAAACATTCCAAGAATTTATATATTTTTTTTCTCTCTCTCGAATCGAAGACTTGAGTCCAATTCATCAACTCAAAAACATTGTCATCAATCAACAAATATGTTTAGACAAATTTAAGCTCAACTGTAGCATTAATTTTGTTAGGGTATAATTGGACCAAAAAAAAACAATAATTTGATACGTATTTTCTTGAAAATTATACAAAAAAAATTAATGAAAGTCATATCAAAACTTTTGATTCTTTGATAATAGATAGATCTTCAATTTTTTGAAACGTTTCTGTTTCAAATCAAATATTTCTTAAGAATCGATCGAAAATATTCTCTTTGAGTACAAATACAAGGAAACAAAAATTTAGTCTACTAAAAAAAATTAGACCAAATTTTGTTTGTTTTTTTTTTTTAAATAAAAAAATTAATAAAGAACAAAACAATATCTGCCAATTAAGACTGTTTATATTTGTGCAATTTCTCTTGCAACAATTTTATATTACATATTTAACTTGTCACCTGTAGCAATTTTTGACGCAAGTAAAAAAAACTAAAAAACTTTAATTTAAGCACTGACAGATTTAGGTTAAAATCTGTCAAACAGTTGTTGAAATGGATTTGGTCTTCGATTTGGAGGATCGAGAAAGTCTTTTCACTTGAGTTGACGTTTTCTAAGTGTATCGCAACTTCATCATATCATGAAAAATCGACATCATCATGTAAAAAAAATAAAATAAACGAAAACTACATTTTAACGGAACAAAAAGTACATGGTATAACGGAAACAATAATAACGATATCAACTATATAGTATTTACGTAGGCGTAGCTTTTTTACAGCGGACAGAAACCAAGAGAAACTTTATCGGTAATTTACTATACAAAAAAAAGGAATAGATGGAGGAAGGAAGGAAAGAACGTAGATTTTGTATCTCTAGAGAAACGTGTAGACAACAAAAACACACCCCCTAGCACCGACCTTAGCAACAACAACACTCTAGCAACAATTGTTTTCGTTTCGATTTTTGATCTTTGTTCACATGGTAACGATTCTGTATATAATTTAAGTTTTAAGTAAGTTATACTTCCGATGGTGCAAATATTAAGTTGTTAGGTCTCTATTATTACGTAAGTGTACTAAATAGGAAAAATAAAAGAAGATCAGAAAAGATCAGAGCATGTCCGGATCGCGTATATAAATATATAAACAAAAATGAAAATAATCGCGTTCTCTCAGTAATTTTTCGATCATTGACAAGAAAAAAGTAAATAAAACAAATTATACTAATAACGAGCTTACAGTTAATAATACAGTAGCTTCTTTCCAAATATCTCTTCGCGATGTCTCCGATATTATATAAACATGTGGATGGATGCATTCGCGGAGACGATAATATCATTTACTCAGTCAATGTCTACAATACTAAACATATTGATCTCTACTTACTAAATACTAATACTAATTGTAATTGATATTAATAAATTATTGAATATTTATGAAGAAAAAAAAATAATACAAATATATTAACTAAATATATTATTATAACAGACAAAAAAAAAATTATACGACTATATGAAATATACAACACAGCAATTACTATATATGCGAGGATTGTTTAAGGAAAATTAAAAAAAAAATTATTAAAATAAAACTTATAAGCAGGTTTGCTCTAAGGAATATGTTATTATGTGTATGCATCTGCGGATATCCCTGAATGTGTTTCTTCTGTTTTTTGATAGGTTCCTTCTATTTTACACGGACTCGAGTTCGGCGATTTCGCCTCCCAAACTTTTTTTATACATATTTTATATTTATATTCAGTTCAATGTTAAAACAATAAATTGATATAAAAATAACACATTTGTCCTTATTCCATCGACCTCTCAAAAAAAAACAACATCCCTTTAAATCCAATTTCATTATTTGAAACTAAATCTGAACTAAAGACAATTCGAAGATCGAAAAAGCAGTGTTTTTACATCACATTTTAGTGATTTGGAGAATGTGGCAAGTATTCATGCATTGCTGTGTAAGATCAAAGTAGGTCTGTGGTATGAAAAAACAAAATCG
>NW_017098982.1:0-3210 GCF_001412225.1 Nicrophorus vespilloides
CGCTAACGTTATTTTAAGTTTTACATAATTACCTTTTTTATATACACACAAATAGCTCAGAGCCATCTAGATATTGTTACAGTCGGTGATGTAACGTTAAGTTTAATCTTACTGTACAAACAGTTTTATTCATTATTTAGGTACTAAAAGTCAATATTATTTTACAAACTATTTATTTTGTATATCATTAAACTATTATATGTAAATTCACTTTAGAATATTAATAGTTTTGTAACTTTTTATTATTATATTTCTGTAAGAAGCTTCAAGCTTTTTTGATTATTCTAATATGTCTATAGAAAAATCCATAGCTTATCTTATATTTCTTGATTGAACTTTTGCAGAAAAAGAAATTCCTACATTTTGATGTTTTTAGTAATTTTTCCAGTAAGATACTTTTATACAATTTATATAATAAGTTGGAGATGTTCAAATAAAATATTAAATGGAAAGTTTTATAATCATAGAATTGTGAACAGGTGATGTTTTGGGTGTTGGTATGGTAGAAATTTTTAAATATTTTATTTTGTAACAGCATCCGCGTTGTTGGAATTAAGGAGCGATTTATCATTTGCGTGCGGTCGCCGCGAAATATTTCGGTGCATTTTTTCGTTGAGAGTGTCGCAGGGCGTCCATAAATCTGCGGAGGATTGTAATTCGCGTGAAACACAGAAACGAGAGGAAAGCCACACTTTGGATGGATGAGGGAGGAGGAGGACGAGGAGATGAGGTGTGCAAGTGAAATGCGGGGAAGGATAATGGATAATATGAGCGGGAGTGTGCGATAAATAAATTTGGACTGGAAAGGTAAAAGTTGGTCGCGCACGGGCTTCGAGCATTCCGGAGCGCGGCTCGGCTCGAGTGCCTTGAAAAAGATTAATGGAAATTAGCGGAAATTACATGTGGAAGATATTCCGGGCATCCCTATTCAACGGATTCACCAAATATCTCTCCACTTCTCGCACATACAACCAAACTCGATTACAGCACGTGCATATCTCTTGCATACAAGGACTCCTCTCTTCACAAACTGATCGATTCTAATTTAGTTTAATTATTTAACGATTTATTAGTTTACCAGCTTTTATTCTCTCATTGTATACTTTATACAAGATTCAGAGTTTCACAAACAGTCTAATAAGCATTTTGATTACACCTATGTTAAACCACAATTTATATTTACTTGTCTTTTATATTGGATACTTATATTACATATAAATTCGTATTTTAATCTATTACATAACATCTATTTAGACTTGATCAACAATAAAAATATTTACAATTATTCAAGAGCAATTACAGACAATGACGGATTAAGGATTTTTGCAATTTCTTCATCAAGTTTGATATTAATATAATTTTCTTTTATATTTATAAATAAAGCCATATAGTCATCATTACCTAGTATATCCAGATATTTTAAAAAATACAATCGTAGAATATAACATTATTAAAATTAATAATAATAATAAATAAACTTTTCCGTCGCTATTTTTACTTGTGAAAATATTTTTTGTAGCCACCTTAAACTCTGCTTTATGAACTGGAAGCTGCAATTTCTCATCAAAAGAGATTCCTGATTTAAGTCCTTATTAATTGGAACGGTCTTTCTATTTAAAACAAATAAATGTAAATAAAAAAGATTAATACATTTATTTCAATAAATTCGTTAGCTTATTAAAAAATTAAAAATATCAAACTTTTGTTTACTCATCATATTCAGTATTCTATGAATCTTATATATTTCTATTAAGATTATAAAGTGGATTAGGAATGTTGAGGATGTCTGGTGCATGCTTTATATACGTGCGATTATTTATTTGCAATAATAAATGCGTCAATTTGCCCCTCGAGCGGGCATCTTAATTGCGAAACAGCACGAGGGACTCGAGGCGCGTTATTAAAGGGCTGACCGTTGATTATGATAAGTTTCCACTGGTATTTGACATTTATCAAAAGAGAATGCGATGGCACACAGGTCGGTCGGATTGTAGAGATAGATGTTCATTTCATAGTAGTACTTGCCTAGGTTGAAGCAAGTAGACCTATGTTGCTAGATCCAATTAAAAGCGGGTGGAGAAACGGAAACGGATTGCGCATCAGGTGGTCAGCAAGAATAATTGCATAACGAGATCACACTGCATCTCCGATAGATTCTCACAAAACATCTTAGTCATATTTAATTTACTATTGCGTTTAGATAATTTATGTAGTTGTTTATTATTTTGAAATAATTCATGTATTCTAGAAATGATCTTATCTACTAGTAAATTTTAGTTTTTTAATTTAAATTTTTCTTTATGTTAATTGATATGAAATAATTTCATTACTCCATATTTTAATTAACCTCCTTTTATAGATTTTTTTCACTACTTTATTCAATAAATTGATTAATTTTTTTGAGTCACTTTTAGTAATTACTTATTGTTTTACTACTGAGCTGTCAGTGAACATGAAACTTTTGAGTTACTTAGATAATTGTCTTGAATTCAATAGTATCTCTCAAATATTTAAATTATTCGGAACTTTCTGTCCAAGTGTTTTTATTCTTATATTTGATACTTTTTACATCTGTCATTGATTCTCAAACTACAGTGAAATTTGCTTAATGAGCATAATCCGTTCCAAAATTTTCGGAATTTTTACTCAAATAGTAAAACAATTTTCCTCATATAAACTAATGTAATATTCAATAATGCCTTCCATTTTGGAGTTATTTTTCTTACAATTTATTTTGCACATTAAGTGAAATGCTCGTTAAGCGAGGTTCCACTGTATTTTATATGAAAACTAATTAACTATATTTAGAAAATGTGGTTTTGTTGTTAATTAGTATTGATGATATGTTTTGCTACCAACTTGTCATTGACACGAATGATCTTAGTTACTCTAGAAAATCGTCTCCATTCCAATAGTGTGACATTCTATTTACAATTAATATTTGTATATAAGCGAATTGATCGATCGGTTCATTACGTGTTTATACAGTTTCAATCTTCGGATGTCACAGGCAAATGTAATGATCAATCAATTTCGTAGATTATCTAATTACATTTTACGACAAAAAGAAAAGGATCGAAGCAGCGTGACAGTATTGAATCATATTAAACTGTTATCATCGAATCATCGTCATCCATCAATCAGTTTTTTTTTTTCGTCTTTTTCCTCTTGTTCTATTCTTGAGTTAAAGTTGCGTGTTCCATCATAATA
>NW_017098983.1:0-2721 GCF_001412225.1 Nicrophorus vespilloides
AATGAAATATAAATTATTATTACGTGATTTATATAATTCATTATTTTATCCTGATTTATAATGAAGTTTACTAACACATATCTAAAGAGAACGATTTTAGATTGTTAAGAACGTATTTTGGATGTGAGAAGATCTAGGTATGATTTATGTTAATTGGATGATCTGAACCAGTTTAAATCCACCGAATTTAATAGAAAGTTTGATCATCGTTCTAAGTTTCAATCGCCAATAGGTATTCTAAAAAGTGGTTCATCTAGAATTCGTGAGTGCTTCGAGTTGCATAAACGTCTCGTAGTTTCTAAATTTATGATCCTTTTGTTCACTGCACACAGGATGCGAGATAAATTAAATTTTTCCACGTACGGCACGGCGCAGGGCTACTTCAAGATGAAGGAGTTGATGAATATTAAGTTGTAATAAATGACCATTATGCCGCTCAGAATCTCTAAGAGAATTCGAAAGAGCAATTACACTTTATCCATAAAATGATTATTATTATTAGTTTTAATTAATTTAATTAATTAATGCTACGCATTGAAAGTATAGTATTAAAATCGAACGAATCAAACAATGTGTTCATGTTATAATGATTTGATGATTCGAGAGGGATAATTAACGTAATTCGTGTTTTAATTACAAATTGCGCAATTGTATTTATTGTAATAGAAACCATTCTTGAGAAATGCAAATGAGGCAGACACCGTATATACTTGAAAACGAACTGTAAACTATGTTAATTTGGAAGATGACCATTTCGAAACGCTTGGTGTCTGGATAAGGTAAACACAATTATTACGTTCTGCGAATACTTTACTATACAATATGTGATGATCTCATGGTTGATATCAAATTAAGGTAGATTTTATTACAATGTCGAAAGAATTGCGTTAATAAATTGATATTTGTTTTGACAAATAAAATCTTGACCATTTGAAGTCGATGTATTCAAATGGTCAAGGTTTAAGAAACATTAGTAAATACAGTAAAAAAAATAACAAACGTCAATAAAACGTCAATATGACATTTGACAACTTGTGAAATGTGTGTTGTTGAAATATTTTTTTAGTAAAACTGACGAAGTAGCAATGTTAAAAAACTATTAGTAAATAAAGTAAAGATTGAATTAATTGGGTATTTTGAATGAAACCTAAATTTAAGAAACGTCAATTTGACAACTTGTGAAATTTAAAATGTGTGTTGTTGAAATGATTTTTTAGTAAAACTGAGAATATTTCAAAGATTAACAAAGTCTTAATACAAGAAGCAATGCTAAATAACTTTTAACCAAAAGTAAATATTGAATTAATGTGAGAAACAAAGAATTTAGGAAATGATTTTAAATTAGGTATTTCGAATAAACTACCTTTGGATCGGTATTTTGTAATGCATATAAAGATCATAAGAAACGTCAATTTGACATTTGACAACTTGTCAAAGCAAATGTGTGTTGATGAAATGATTTTTTTAGTAAAACTGAGAATATTTCAAAGATTAACAAACTCCTAATGCAAGAAGCAATGCTAAATAACTATTAACTAAAAGTAAAGATTGTAATTAATGTGAGAAACAAGAATTTAGGAAATTATTTTAAATTGGGTATTTCGAATGAAGAACCTTTCTATCGGTATTTTGTAATGAATATAAAGATCATAAGAAACCTAAATTTAAGAAACGTTAATTTGACATTTGACAACTTGTCAAAGTAAATGTGTGTTGTTCAAATGATTTTTTAGTACAACTGAGAATATTTCAAAGATTAACAAAGTCTTAATATTAGAAGCAATGCTAAATAACTTTTAACCAATAGTAAAGATTGTAATTAATGTGAGAAATAAAGAATTTAGGATATTATTTAGGATATTGGGTATTTCGATTGAACTACCTTTGTATCGTGTTTTGTGATGCATATAAAGATCACAAGAAACGTCAATTTGACATTTGACAAGTTGTCAAAGCAAATGTGTGTTGTTCAAATGATTTTTGAATAAAACTGAGAATATTTCAAAGATTAACAAAGTGTTAATACACGAAGCAATGCTAAATAAATATTAACCAAACTAAAGATTGTAATTAATATGAGAAACAAATAATTTAGAATATTTCGATTGAACTACCTTTATATCGCATTTTGTTATGTATATAAAGGTCACAAGAAACCTAAATTTAAGAAACGTCAATTTGACATTTGACAACTTGTCAAAGCAAATGTGTGTTATTCAAATGATTTTTTAGGAAAACTGAGAATATTTCAAAGATTAATAAAGTCTTAATACACGAAGCAATGCTAAATAACTATTAACCAAACTAAAGATTGTAATTAATGTGAGAAACAAATAATTTAGGAAATTATTTTAAATTGGACTGAAGGCAATGTGTTTAATATCTTAGTTGTGACTGCTAATTGCATCTGCAGTCATCTTCCTGATTGCATTATGTACGTTCGACCGTAAGAATCATTATGATACTGTTATAATTATAACCTTTGGGCTATATTTACGCATTCTATAAAATGTAGTTAGAATGATAATTTAATTTAGTTATTAGATTGAATCAAAGTAGTTATAAATAATTATTATTAAAATTTTAATAATAATAACAATATTTAGTGAAACAGTTAAATATTATAATTTAATTAATAATAAAACAAAGAAAACTGTTACAAATATTTTTCTAAATGAAATAAAAACAATTGAATTATTTCTTTGTAAAATTCTATTACGC
>NW_017098984.1:0-1666 GCF_001412225.1 Nicrophorus vespilloides
TAAATTTCATTCTTCCAATTAGTACACTCTTTATTGTTCACAAAACTGACATCAATTTTCAAGAATTTTACAATTTCAATACAGAAAACCAATAATTTTTTCATGAAATCTATGTCATAATACTACATAACACTGCTTTTATAAACTAAATTCTTCCAATTAGAACTCTCTTTTATTTTTCGCAAAACTAACATCAATTTTCAGCGATTTCATGATTTCGATGCGATCAGAGATGCGGAAAACCAATCATCGCATTTAACTCGATTCCGAACGCAGGTGATGATCCGGATCGGTGGTCCTGAAAAGTTCCGCAACACTCGACCCACTCACTTTTGGCTCCGCTAATTGGCTTCAATCGCTTTTTCGAGGCTGGGAAAATCGTCACCATCGTTAATTAACGGACATGTTAATTATTTTCAGGCCCGGTTGCGATGCATCATTTTAATGAGCTCTGTGCAACTAATTATATTTATTGCAAACATTTGTAAATTAATGTGTGCATCCACGTAATGTGCATCCAGTTTCCATTACGCGCGAACGCCCGTTGCCTTTTCAACCTACCACGCTTTCCATTATATTTCATTACAATTTTTCCTCTGTTTTTCACTACATTTTTTGTTTGTTGTCGGCATGTTTTTTTTTTCGTAGCTTTTCAGGAATTTCTAAAACTAACTAAATACTTTATAATTAAACTCACAACTAGAGTTTTTCTTTTTAGGAAAAACAACTCTATTGTCTATTGTCACATCAATAACACAAATTTCCATTTATTACAAAAAAAATACAATTGAGAATAATTAAAACAAAATATTCTCAATAGGTCCAATCAAAGAAACTCTTTTCAACTAATTTGATAAATTTGCTTTGTTTATTTTATATAGATTTTTAAGATTATATCCTTCAATTAAACAGGTTCAATTTTGGCAGCTTTAACAAATATTGGTAATATTCACGTATCCCTAACTTTGATCTACTTTAACAAAGGTTATATAACTAAATAATTTCATCTAATTCAAACAAAAGTATGTGAATAAAATTAATAAAATAAAGTAATTATTTTTGAAACAAAAAAAACATATTTCCATTAAAACTCGTAAAGAAACTTAATTAATTAGAAAACGTGAAGTTCACATAAAAAAAATCCCATTGCGGCATCAGAACAAACAATGGTTAAAAAGTATAACAACTGTCCGAGACAGGGCTGATTCTTTTGACAAAGGGTAAAACAAGGCATTAGAGACATGCGACTATATTTCAAATTTTGGTCTTTCGAGGTAATTCCCCGTCGAGAGAAGAACGGATGTTGGACTATGTGTGCCACAGTGTATAATTAATTAGTCGAAGAATGACTTACACGGATTGCACGTCTGGAAATAATTAACTTTATCATTCATTAACAGCGCTGCACAACAAATTAAGTTAATCCAACGGCGCGTCATCCTGCGTCAAAATTCTTGAGCTCCATCTGTCGCTCCTATTCTCAACATCATAACAAAAAAATAACAAATCTTTAGTAAAAAATACATCTTCAGCAAAATTTATTTATTTATTTCATGTAATTAGTATATAAACAAAACATTGAAAACATTGTTAATAATGTTTTTAAAAAATAACAGCAACTTCTTTTTACATAGAAAATTTGGGAAATTTATCAAAAAATACGGAA
>NW_017098985.1:0-12477 GCF_001412225.1 Nicrophorus vespilloides
AACTATTTGAAATTTTGAAGTACTAAGTGAACTAATTACTTGATATTAAAATTACTAATTACTTAAAATTAGATATATTTAGTATACTAAACTACGATTTTTGTATGCACTAAGTATGCTAATTAGTTTAAATTGGATATATTATGGATACTAAATATATATGAAGTGCACTTATTATTACAATTTGTATATACTAAGTATACTAATTACTTCAAATTGGTTTATGCTATATACTAATTATTTGAAATTTGATATACTAAGACTATTAATTACTTGAAAAAGTGATATACTAAGTGTACTAATTACTTAAAATTTTTAAAATACTTAGTGAACTAACTACTTGAATTTTATATATACTAAGTGTACAAATTACATCAAAATTTATATACTTGAAATTTGACTCACTAAGTGTACTAATAACATGTTTTCATTATGTTAGATCGCCAATGGTACTACCAAACCTGCACCGAATATGGATACTACCAAACTACAACTTCGAACAACCAACCTTTCGGAAAGACTTTCCCACTTTCGTTGTACCACAACATTTGCAAGGATCTTTTCGGAAAGAAGTAAACTAAAACCTTTTAAACTCAAATCAACACAAACTGAATAATTCTTAAATTATTTCTTACAGATTCAACGTAGATTTATTGCAGAGAGGAATCAACAGGACAAACATCATCAACGGAGGATACAAATTGGAAGTCACCAACGTCGTTTCCGTTCATGGTACCGTTGATCCATGGCACGCAGTTGGTTTGAAGCACGACTTGAACGAAAACGCTCCAGTCTTTATCGTCAATGGTAATTACAATAAAAATTCAATATTTTTTACTATTTTATTTCCAAACATTAAAGAAATTAACTTTGAAAAAAAATTTGCAATTTTTTCCAAATTATTATTTGATATTTATACCACTTAATTGTTACCACTTAATTTACCAAAATTTATAACTTTTCTTGTGAATGTTTTCAGGAACTGCCCATTGCGCCGATTTGAGTTCCATCAGCGTCAACGATTTACCAGAGATGTACGAAGCTAAGAAACGCACCAAGCAATACATCGCTAAATGGTTGAAATAAATAAACATTTTATAAATCTTGTAAAATAAAACTTATTTTAAAAAACTATACATTTATTTAAATTCAATTGTCTATACTTCTACTATCTAAATCATATCACTTCTAATTGTAATGATCAATACTTAACATCTTTAAAATCTCAATTTTATTGTTAAAATACAGTTAAAACACGACACATTACAAAAATTAATCAAAAAAAATTTTCTTAATGATTTTTTTCTTAATTTTCACTGTCTTAACAACATTATTATTTTTTAAATAAATAGATATAGTGTAGTATTACAGAAAAATACATTTTTTTTTACAGTTATCTAAAACTATCTAAATTTTCTTTGTAATTTTTAATATTTGTATATTTTGTAACAAGAAAAAAAAAATATTATTAGATTAGTTATAAAAGTAATAAAAAAATCACCATCTCTCGGAAATTAAACATAATTACGTAATATTTCTAATACGAAAAGATGTGCAATGAAAGACAACTTTAGATGTAATGATAAAATAATTGAAAAGTTTTTCAGATTTTGTTATTTGCAAAAATTTTGCTTCTTTTTTTACAAATGTTTGAAAGCTTATATAATTATAATTTGTAAATCTTGTAAAATTAAATTGATTTTTAAAAACCATACATTTTTTTAAAATTCAATTGTCTATACTTCTACTATCTAAATCCTATCACTTCCAATTATAATGATCAATACTCAACATCTTTAAAAGTCTTAATTTTACTATTAAAATACAGTTAAAACATGTTACTTTATAAAAATTCATCAATAAAAAATTAAGAAAAAAACTTTGTTAATGGATTTTTTGTTAATTTTCATGGTCTTAATAACATTATTATTTTTTTAATAAATATAGTTTAGTATTATAGAAAAATACAAATTTTTTACAGTTTACTAATATCAAAACTATCTAAATTTTCTTTGTAATTTTTAATGTATATTTTGTAACAAGTAAGTAAAATTGGTAAATTTATACATTTACTACTTTATGTTTTAATTGTTTTGATAAAACCTTTTGTCTTATAGTAGATCTCTTTAGAAAAAGTAAATAATTTATTACATTAGTTATAAAAGTAATAGAAAAATAACCATCTCTCGGAAATTAAACATAATTACGTAATATTTCTAATACGAAAAGATGCGCAATGAAAGACAACTTTAGAAGTAATGATAAAATATTTGAAAAGTTTTTCAGATTTTGTTATTTGCGAAAATTTTGCTATTTTTTTTTACAAATGTTTGAAAGCTTACATAATTATAATTTGTAAATCTTGTAAAATAAAATTTATTTTTAAAAAATATACTTTTTTTTAAATTTTCAATTGTCTATACTTCTATTATTTAAATCATATCACTACTAATTGTAATGATCAATACTTAACATCTTTAAAACCTTAATTAAAATCTTTCTTAATGGATTTTTTGTTAATTTTCATGGTCTTAGTAAGATTATTATTTTTTAAATAAATAGAAATGGTGTAGTATTACAAAATTTTTATAGTTTACGAATATCAAAATTATCGAAATTTTCTTTGTAATTTAATGTTTTAATTGTTTTGATAAAACCTTTTTTCTTATAGAAAATATCTTTGGAGAAAGTAAAGAATTTATTAGATTAGTTATAAAAAGAAAATAATAAGTGATTATCTAATAACAAAGAAAATAGATAAAAACCACAGACTCTGTTACAACGTAATTCGTTTTTAATGAGGTCGACCTGGTTTTTCGACTTCGATTGATTTCCATTCACACTCAATCGCTTCGTTTATTCCCTTTTAAATAAACTAAAATATACGTCGAATTCAATTACGAAACGGCAAATAATTGCACCACACTAAACGGCAAATCGTTTAATACCCCAAAGGCAATTACGCACTGTAATTTTCATAATAAATTCGTTATGCAATCACGATGTGCGTCTTCTCGTCGTTAAACTAATTGATTACGTGATTATGCATTTATGTGATCTCTTCTATCTATCTGCAATGCGTGCCGCTTTTATTAACGTAACATTTCTTGGATGGAATTGTCGAGACATTTGCATGGAAATTCAACGTAATCTGATTAGAAGTTTCCGAACGTTCGAGCGAATCGGTAAACAAAACAAAAAAAATGTTTGTTCATTGATCCAATCTAGGTGCAATAAAACCGATTTGTCTACAGATACTTTAATACGATTTTTGTTATGAGGAAATTTAATCTGGGGATTTTAAGGGATTTACTGTATATTTTTTTTAGAAATGAACGATAAAAGCAAGCGAGATGTTATGTAATTGTTGTTTTTGATATTGGAGAATTTATTAAATAATATAACTAAATAAATTTTGTAATTCAATTAAATATTTAGTATATAAACGAAAGAAGAGATTTTGAACTTTCAAATAAGCCTACTATAAGATTTCTGTTCATTGCTGTTTTTCTGTAATAATCTGTCAAACTTGAGAAACAAAATTTGAGTATTAAGTCTTAACGTTTTATATAATTACTCGATAACTACAAATGCTAAATAAATCATCAAATATGCAAATTAAAGATAAAAATCGCAGCTTTTTAATGAGCCTATGTTCAAATTTCTATTGTTTACTATTCACTTGTTATTCACGCTTTTCAAATTTACGCTTTTCACGCTTTACCTAATTAGAACATAATATTTTTTTATTTATGAAAATTTCAGAATAATTTATCAATTTTGCTTATATAAAAGCTAACCTGTAAATCTAATTACTAATCTAGATTTAACGATATAGTTAATTATTTGATACATTTCAAAAACACTTTTTTTTTTATTAAGATTTGTCTTTAAATTAACTAAAAATTTATAAAACTTTCTCTATGTTTTATAATTACATAAGAACGGTTCTTCTATGGTCTTCTACTGTTGCGTAATGTCATTTTAAGTAGTTTTTACCTGTTTTTTTGTAATAAATTGTTAGAATTAAGAAATAAAATTTAACCTGAAATTTTGATGTCTTTACGTTACTCGATAACTACTGGTGCTAATTCAATTTTGTAGTATGAAAATTGAAGAATTAACCTTATACTTTTCAATGCATTTATTAGAATTTTAGTTGTTGTTACTAGATTTTTATAATAAAGTGTCAAATATAAGAAATAAAATTTAATTTGAAAAATTTATGTCTCTATGTTTTATTTAATTACTCGATAACCACTCATGCTAATTAAATTATGTAGTAATAAAATTAAAGAAGAAACTATGTACTTTATAATTCGTTTATTAGAATTTTAGTTATTGTTACCAGTTTTTTTGTAATTAATCGTCAAAATTAAGAAATAAAATTTAACCTGAAAATTTCATATCTTTACGTTTCCTTTAATTACTAGATAATCACTGAATCAAATTAAATCATTAAATCATGTAATATGAAAATTAAAGAAGACACTATGTACTTTCTAATATACTTATTAAGATTTGAATTGTTATTACTGTTGTTTTGTAATAAATTGTCGAAATTAAATTTGTCCTGAAATTTTGATGTCTTTATGTTTTATTTAATTAATCGATAACCACTGATACTAATTAAATCATGTAGTATGAAAATTAAATAAGAAACTATATACTTTTTAATTCGCTTACTAGAATTTTAGTTGTTGTTACTAGTTTTTTTGTAATTAATTGTCAAAGTTAAGAAATAATTTTTTTTCTGAAAGTTTCATGTCTTACGTTTCATTAAATTACCAGATAATCACTGATGCTAATTAAATGATGTAGTAAGATAATTAGAGAACAAACTAAATACTTTTTAATACGTTTATTAGTAACAAAGTTTATACCAAAAATTGTATGTTTTCACGTTTCATTTAAGTACTAGACAACTACTGATGTCAGTTTGATCATGAAATATAAAAATTAAAGAAGAAACTACATCATTTTTAATGCGCTTTTTAGAATTTTAGTTGTTATTATCGTGATTTTGCAATTAATTTTTAAAATTATGTAATAAATTTTATTTAATTGATGTCTTTAGATTATATTTAATTACTCTATAACCACTAATGCTAATTAGATCATGAAATATGCAAATTAAACACAAAATTCTGACCTTTCCATTGAGCCTACTATTAGATGTGTAGTATTTACATGAATAGTAGAATTTTAATTGTTAATTTATAATAAATTGTCAAAATTAAGAAATAAAATTTAACCTAAAAAGTTGACGTCTTATGTTTCATTTAAATACTCGATAACCACAAATGATAATTTGTTCGTAAAATATGAAAATTGAAGACAAAACTTAGACCTTCCCAATAAGATTACTGTTAGACATGCAGTTTTTATTTGAATAATGGAATTTTAATTGTAATTACCATTATTTTGTAATTAATTATCACAATCATGTTAGCCCGAAAATATCATGTGTTTATGTTTGATTTAGTTACTCGATAACCACTAATGCTAATTTGATCGTGAAATATGCAAATTGAAGACAAAACTCTGACCTTTCCAATGAGCCTACTGTTAGACGTGCAGTATTTACTTGAATACTAGAATTTGATGGTTGTAGGACGTGCTGGGAATGAAAGGCGACCAGGAATTAGCATGTGTAATGCGGATGCGGCGAAGAGAATTAGCGCACATCAGGTCCTGCGTGACACGCGGCGAATCCCAGGACGCAGGGCAATTATCCCTTCGAATCACTGTCAAAAGCCCAGGATGACTTACCTAATCCACCGAAGCAACGAAACCCAAAATAAAATAAACCTAATCTCATCCACAGATTAGTTATCTACGGCTTTAAATAGACGTCGAATGCAGTTCGATTCCTTGCACAATCGATATGCGGTCCATGCAAGTCGCAGCTTTGGCGCTCCTCGCGCTCACACTCACCGAAGTAAGTCCAACAAAAAACCGAATTTTTTGAAAAAAAATTGTTAATAAAATTGTGTATTTTTTTGTTTTGTTTAGGGTAAAATCCTGCTGAAGAGGGATGGTCTTCCTCCAGCAGGGCCTCCGCAGACGAGGGCTAAAGCCCCGGAATTTGGATGGTTCAAGCAGAGGTTGGATCATTTCGATACCACAGATAACAGGACGTGGAGCATGGTAAATCATTTATGAATTATTTATTAAATTACATGTATAAATGCGTGGCTATTCATCATCATCATCTCGATTCGCGCGCGTTCAACCGAAATCTGATGCATCATAAATATTTAAAGTGGGATTTTGTAATAATATCAATAATTTGGGAATAACCGAATGACATGGAAATACATATAATAAAAAAAACATAGTAGATTTTTTATACCGAAATGTTATTTTTTAATGTTAATGTAAAAAAAATTTAAAAAAAAATCAATTTTTCTTAAAGTTTTACAAATCACTAAGTATAATTATTGTCTAATTGATGAAAAAATCAATAATATATGTTTTTTAATGGTTTAAATGCAAATTAAGGAATGGAATTTACATTTTATATTACGTTTTTTGATGGAAAACTTGTACAAGACATTTTATTAATGGAAAAAAAAATTGCAAAAATTTAATTTTGGAATAATCTAAGTAGAAAATAAAAATTTTGTAAATAATAAAAATTTCTAAAATTAACGTAAAGTATTGATTTCTAAAAAAAAACTACAAATTAAGATAAAAATGAACTAAAAATTAGATAATATTAAAAATTGATAATTTGTAATAATCTATGAGAAAAAAAAATGGATGTTTTTAATTGCTTTTTTTGATCAAACAAAAAATAAATTAATCTTATCAAAATTTGGGAGAGAAAAAAGGGGAAACACCTGTAATTAGTGAGTTTTGTTCGAGCTATTTTTAGATCGGCGACACTCGAAACTAATTCTCCTCTAATCCGCTTATTTACCGGGCTTCCATCGCCAACAATCGGCTCGCACCTGTGATTCTGTAATTACAAATACAAAAAAAAAATGAAAACAACAACAACAGACAAAATGACAAAATAATCGTCAGTTGTTTCGAGGATGAGATTACTAGATTGTATACAAAACATTATCAGTGAGAATTATTAATATGGATTATCTAGATCTCTCTATTATTAGATATAGATTACAATTGAGTCAAGTGGAAATGTATAAATATTACTTAGAAATTTATGTAAAAAAATGTAGGAAATAATGTCAATTTAAACGATTTTTTCATCGAAAAATGGAAAAATGTAGGATTTAATTGTAAGACTTTTTTGTAGTTTTACAAAAAAATTAAAAGAAAATTTCCCTTATTATATAAAAACTTTCCTATCAGTAATAAATCGTTAAATTATTCTTAAGAATTTGAATATTTTTTTTTTATACACTTTAATAATTGTTTTAGTTGTCAGTAATTAATGATTAAATGTATTAGGGAAATTTTCCCCAATTGCTCCGACAAATAAAGCTATTTACTCAATGTTTGCGAACATTTGTCACGTTTGCTTTCTGATCAAACGTTTGCTCGAAATTAATGTCCACTGTACACGGAAAGACGACATATTTCACGCGCTTCACTATTGACCCAAAACTAATTGCTCTCTTCAAACAATGAACGAAATATGTATAAACACGACACGAAAATCGAATAACAACATTAAGTACGTGTATGCAACATAATTGACGTTTACAAATTACGAAAAACAAAATATAGAATGAATTGTTTGTGTAATATTTACGATCATCAATCAATTAGATTTATTATAATTTAATGGGTAAAATAATAATAATGGATAGGTAATTTCCTTATGGGTGAAGACGAATCGTTATTGATTGATTGTTAGTTTTAGAACTATTAATTTTAATTAAGTTTGTTGCGGTTTTCAGAGGTTCATGAATCAAAGCCAGTTCTTTGAATTGGGTGGACCGATTTTCGTTTTCCTCGGTGGAGAATGGGAGATTTCCTCTGGATATTTGCAAACAGGTCAGATGTTCGATATGGCTGCTGAACACCACGGTTACATGTTCTACACTGAGCACAGATACTACGGAAAGAGTTTCCCATTCAAGTAATTATTATAAAATTTGCGTATTAATTGTATTATGTAATTTTTTTATAATTTATTGCAGCAACGTCTCTTCTGATAGCTTGAAGTACCTCACCACCGATCAAGCTTTGGCTGATGTAGCCTACTTCATCACTCACATGAAGAGAACTATGCGTGGTATGGCCAACAGCAAAGTAAGTATTCACTACTTGACAAGTACATACAAACTGTATTCGTATGGTATTCCTAATCTAAAGTTCTGTAACCTAGGTAACAGGTTACAAAACTATCTGTAAAATGATTTTATTATATTGGTAACTTAGCAACAATAAAACAAATTTGTTTTCATAGGTCGTCGTTGTTGGTGGATCTTACTCAGCTACCATGGCTCAATGGATGAGGTTGAAGTACCCGCATCTGATCACAGCCGCCTTGGCTTCCAGTGCTCCAGCTAAGGCCGTTGAGGATTTCAAAGGTAAGATACTTAGTCTAGTCTCAAATATTGAAAAAAGTATATAAGTAACGGAGAAGTAGTATAGAATTAGTGTAGAATTAACTTAGAATTGGTGAATTGGTATAGAAGAATTGTGGAAGTAGTATAAAATTAGTATTCAAGTATTATAAAGTAGAATAAGTACTGAAGTAAGATAGAAGTAGAGTAGAATTAGCATTGTAAAAGTAGTGCAGATAGAAGTATTACAGAAAAAAGTAGTACAAAATAAGAATAACGTAGAAGTAGTATAGAATTAGTTTAGATGTAGTGTGGAAGAAGTGTAGAAGTAACTTAGAATTGGTATAGAAGAATTGTGGAAGTAGTATAGAATTAGTATTCAAGTATTGTAAAGTAGAATTAGTACTGAAGTAAGATAGAAGTATAGAAGAATTAGCAATGAAGAAGTAGTGCAGATAGAAGTATTACAGAAAAAAGTAGAACAAAATAACAATAACGTAGAAGATGTATAGAATTAATGTAGAAGTAGTGTAGAAGTAACTTAGAATTGGTATTAAGGAATTATGGAAGTAGTATAGAATTAGTATTCAAGTATTATAAAGTATAATAAGTACTGAAGTAAGATAGAAGTAGAGTAGAATTAGCATTGTAGAAGTAGTGCAGATAGAAGTATTACAGAAAAAAGTAGTACAAAATAAAAATAACGCAGAAGTAGTATAGAATTAGTGTAGAAGTAGTGTAGAAGAAGTGTTGAAGTAACTTAGAATTAGTATAGAAGAATTATGGAAGTAGTATAGAATTAGTATTCAAGTATTATAAAGTAGAATTAGTACTGAAGTAAGATAAAAGTAGAGTAGAATTAGCATTGTAGAAGTAGTGCAGATAGAAGTATTACAGAATAATATAATATATAAAATGTATTTTTGATTATAGAATACTTCGAGGTTGTCAGTGATAACATTAAGCTGAATTCTGTGGAATGTTGGGACACCATCAAGAATGGAACTGCTGCTATGGTTGATCTTCTGGAAACTGCTGCAGGCAAGAAGAAGCTCGAAGGATTGTTGAAGTAATTACAATTTAACTTGATTGAAATTTGATTCATAATAATACAAATTGTTATATTTCTTAGCACTTGCACACCGATCAGAACTGAGGAACCGTACCGCGCTTACCTCTTCAGCTCCATCGGAGGAATCTTCGCCGGTATCGTGCAATATGCTTACATCGGTCAAATCAAGAACGAATGCAACCAACTTTTGCGTAACTCCGGTTCTCCTTTGGAGAAGTTAAGTTCCTACGTCAGGGCTCAATATGGAGGAGATTGCGTTGGAGATTACGATGAGTTCTTGGAGTACTACGCAATTGATAACATCACCGAATACATCCGTAAGTTTTGAAGTTATAAGTTGAGAAAATTATATATTTTTTTTGTTATCTTAGATCGTCAATGGTATTACCAGACTTGCACTGAGTACGGATTCTATCAAACCACTTCATCTGATGATCAACCTTTTGGAAAGACCATGCCTTTATCTTTGAACCATCACACCTGCAAGGATCTGTTCGGAAAAGAGTAAGTTTTTCATTGTAAATTATCTCAAATCTATTGAAAATTCTAAAAAATATGACATTTGCAAAGATCTTTTACGTTAATTCATTAATTAAGTTGGAAATTTCATTGAATAATTTCGATTTTGTTTTATTGCGCAATGTTGGTCACGTCCTTGTTTTGTGATTTATTATAGTCCTTGCAAACAAAAAATATATCGTAGTTGCCTTAAGCCATAAACAACGTCGCAAAAAAAAAAGATGATGCACGAAAGTGACATTTCTCAGGATCTGACAGATGGGAAAGGGTAAAAAAAGAAGGGATGAGAAGAGCACTCTAGATGAGGTGACAGTCGGTTGTTAATTTAATAAAGCTTCGTGCATCCCTTTCTATTTCTCTCTCTCTCTGTCTCTCATTCTATTTTTTCCGCCCCACTGTATAAATAATAATACAAGTGTAAGGGTGGATTTTGTCCGGGGGATTTGCGGTGCGTGTGTGTTTTCCGCCACTTTAGCCGCCGTGATTTATCCTACATCCCATTAAAAAGATTAACGTCTTTAACGCGTAACAAAAAAAAATGTTTTTTTTCTTTTCGGTAGATTCAACGTGGATTTGCTGCGTAGAGGAATCAACAGGACGAACATCGTTTACGGTGGATACGATATGGAAGTTACCAAGGTTGTATCCGTTCATGGTACTGTTGACCCATGGCACGCGGTTGGACTCACCAAAGATTTGAACCCAGAAGCTCCAGTTTTCATCGTCAACGGTTTGCTAATTTCACTAAAACTTCGAGTTTTTCATATTTTTTTTCACATACTTTCAGGAACCTCTCATTGCGCTGATTTGAGTTCCATCAGCGACTACGATCTTCCGGAAATGTACGCAGCCAAGAAACGCTCCAAGGAATTGATCGCCAAATGGTTGAAGTAAACAAAAATGCAACAATTAATGCCATAATTAAATAAAACAAAAAAGCTTTCCTTGTAATTACATCATTTATTCCCAATCTCCTAAAAATTTTTAGTAAATTAAGGATAATTTAAATCTACTTAACTTCTTTACAATTCTAATAGGTTGGTAATTGTTACAAATGTATTGAAATATACGAAACAAATTTGAAATAACTCCGCAATCCTTCAACCGATTTCAATCAATCTTTCGCAATTTTAATCCATTTAGTATCAGTAATTAACTGGAGCAATTGAATTTTTGATAATTTGTTTAGTTTAAAAATTATATTTTCAAATTTTTCCATTTTTTATCCATTTGATTTTTGTCAATATCTTCAAAACGACACGACCGATTTTAATTATTTTTGTTACAATTTACTCAGACTAATATCAGCAATTAAATGAAATAATTGAATTTGTGTGAATAGTTCTAGTTTAAACAATAAATTACAAGTTTTGTATTTGTAAGAATAAAATTGTTGTATTAAGAATTTTTATGGAAATACTCAATAAATGAAAATAGTTAACATCTGATCAATATTTCATGGGTTGAGCGATCAGAGCGACGTTTTGACAGCAATATTCTTGATGGATTGCAGCCAAATAATCTCTCCTTCTTCTCCGATCATCAGAGAAGTCCCCAAGTCAAAATAACAGACGAAAAAAAAAGGAATTGCATCATTTATTCCCAATCTCCTGAAAATCATTATTTTTTTTACTAAATTAAGAATAATTTAAATCTACTTAACTTCTTTACAATTCTAATTGCTTGGTAATTGTTACAAATCTATTGAAATATACGAAACGTCAAAGCCACGTCAGCAAAAATAAATATTTTGTTCAAGCAAATTTGAAATAACTCCGCAATCCTTCAACCGATTTTAATCAATCTTACGGAATTTTAATCCATTTACTATCAGTAATTAACTAGAGTAATTAGATTTTTGATAATTTGTTTAGTTTAGAAATAAAATTTTCAAATTTTTCCATTTTTTATCCTTTTGATTTTTGTCAATATCTTCAAAACAACACGATCGATTTTAATTATTTTTGTTACAATTTACTCAGATCAATATTAGAAATTAAATGAAATGGAGTAATTAGATTTTTGATGATTTGTTTAGTTCAAAAATAAAATTTTCAAATTTTTCCATTTTTTATCCTTTTGATTTTTGTCAATATCTTCAAAACGACACGACCGATTTTAATTATTTTTGTTACAATTTACTCGGAGAAGAAGGAGAGATTCTTTGGCTGCAATCCATCAAGGATTTTGCTGTCAAAACGTCGCTCTGATCGCTCAACCCATGAAATATTGATCAGATATTAACTATCTTCATTTAATTGAGTATTTCCATAAAAATTCTTAATACAACAACTTTATTCCTTCCTTGATTCTTACAAATACAAAATTTGTAATTTATTGTTTAAACTAGAACTATTCATAAAAATCCAATTATTTCATTTAATTGCTGATATTAATCTG
>NW_017098986.1:0-3150 GCF_001412225.1 Nicrophorus vespilloides
TGTGGTTTTAGCCGTTTGGGTATAATTTGTGTTCATAGTTTAAAAAAATGCTCGAAAAAGCAGTGTTTTCACATTTCATAGATTTCCTCGAAAACTATAATACGTAGAACGTATCCAAAAGATGCATATGAAAGCTGAATGTTTGGGGAATCTAGCAAGCATCGATATATTATTGTGGTTTCAGCCGTTTGGGTATAATTTGTGTTCAAAGTTTAAAAAATGCTCGAAAAAGCAGTGTTTTCACATTTTATTGATTTTCTCGAAAACTATAAAACGTAGAACGTATCCAAAAGATGCATATGAAAGCTGAATGTTTTGGGAATCTAGCATGTATTATTTTGAATATGTAGTAAAGCACTTCTCAATTTGTAAAATGTAATGAAATATGTGAATAAGATGAAAGTGTGCATTCGGTGTGGATATTCTTCAGCTTGAATCAATGATGCGCAACGGCCACTGGAGAAGAGCGTGCGCGGAATTTCAATGGATCTTAAGAGGCGAAAACGTGAATGCGCTCCCAAATTATGGTCTACATACTACACACAATATACGTGAGTACTAATTTGTTTGGTCTTTGGCATTCAATGATCATATTGAATGAGGACCCTTTCATCCAATGAAACCCCTTCATTACAGACACACACACATTCAGCTCGAATAATTTTTTTTCACATGTTTTCGTTATATTTTCTCTTCCCATTCTTTCGTACAAGCGCGAGGCTTTTTTATTATTATTACTACTACTACTATACGAACTGAGGAGCTGCGAACTGCAGCACCTATAATTCAAACTCGCGCAATTTCTCTCCGGTATCAAAGGGAGAGAACGTCGTGTTATTAAATTTCGCCGGAGACGTGGCTTCTTTACGACGAAGGTTCAAAACTGATAAAGTCGCAGACTTTATCCATCTCGTTACGAAAACAATTCGCCATGCTCCGATGCATCCGTTAGAAACGATCGTGTATTATTGGCCGGTTTCGAGCCACCAGCGATTCCCTCCCTTACTCACACCCTATAATCTGCACATCGTTGCTTTTAACTTACTTCGCAGTCTTTTCAAAAATAAAATAAAAGTTTCAGGACATCGATTTTCGTTTGAGAATAACCCGGCGCGTCCATCGTTACCATAACAACGCATAACAAATAAGAGATTGATAACTACTCGTTACCTAGGTGATGATAACCTTAATTATAAATCAATTCTGGTTGCATAAACTCTGTTAACAATTTACTATCATTTGCATATATTTAAATCGCTTCCAAAAGTAACAGTTGTGAAATAATTGCAATTATAATTGTTTTTTTTTTGTTTTTACAACTTTTATTTAACGATCAATTTACTTTCTAAATATAAATAATAAATGTCAACGTCAATAAAATCGATCTTATGCAACTCTAATGACTTCTCAATAAAATGAAGTTAATAATTTTGCCAATCAAATAAAATTGATTTTAATGTCAAATTAAAAGTTTTCAAAATGTAATTTAATAAAAGTTACAAATTGCGGCGCCATTAATTAACGTGCCAAGAGCAAAATTGTGCAAATAAATAAAAAACCGACGCGTCCACCTGAACCCGCAATACCAACGCAACGATGATGAAAACTTCGCGACCGACGTTGCCAAGTCAATAATTCAATGATGATTTATGGGGAAAGTTGGAGTCAATGTGAAGTAACAAACAGCGATTACACAAACAATTACGCGTACTTATTTCCGGAAAAAACTGTAATTAATGACCTCACGTACAGAAGCATCAAAAAACAAAGAAACAAAAAGCAAAAAAAAACATATTTGACAGCGACAGGAAACAAAACACGCTTTAACCATTGTTCAACATACGCGCGCTCAAACGCACGATTGATGTGTTCGATCAGATTTTCGATTTTCCCGCTTTTGTTAGTTTTTTGTTTTTGTTTCTCTATTGGTTGTCATCGTTAATTGCGTTTCGCGAGCAGCGACATTTACCTGCCTTCTATTTAGTCGGCGAGATTGTAATTTAAAATATTAATGGACTCAGGGAGGTGGCGGATTTTGTTTCAACAGCGACATCTGTGCTCCAATCTTCAAGCTCGCTGTTCCCCAAAGCTTACATTAATTTGTTATGGAAACACTGTTTTTTTTGTAATTAATTGCGTATAAAAATGTATTTTAATGTTTAATAATCGTAACGTAATTGCGTAATGCATTATGTAAACTTTCGACTGCACGACTAATTCGAAATGCGAACGCGATTAACGTTCTATTACGAAATCTACATCATTCGGAAAGCAAACAACTGCATGTTATTATTATATAAATCAAATGTAATTACATTTAATTAAATTATTTCAAGCATATTATTACCGTGCCATTATGTGCCGACGTGAAATTAGTTACAATACGCTGTAATCAAAGAGAAAATGGAGTTGCCTAAACGCTGTAAACCTGTTAATAATAGTTAATTTAGATATAATTTAAATGAAACACGATGCATTTCAAAAGTTTCGCAAATGTTTCACAAACAGTTCGAGTTTATAATTTAATCAGTTTGTGTATATGTTCAATGTGAAATTTCTTTCAAGGGAAATTTGAAATTTGTATATTTCAATGTGAAGGTTAATGATACGTCAATTTAAACAAAAAAAAAAGTTAATAAAGTTGCATAAATCTGCTTTGACGTTTATGTAACTGGGTTAATAACAGTGAATTTAGCTATAATCGAAATGAAATTCGATGCATTTCAAAAGTTTCGCAAATGTTTCGAGTTTATAATGTAATCAGTTTGTGTATATGTTCAATGTGAAATTTCTTTCAAGGTTAATGATACGTCAATTTAAACAAAAAAAAAGTTAATAAAGTTGCATAAATCTGCACTGACGTTTATGTAACTGGGTTAATAACAGTGAATTTAGCTATAATCGAAATGAACTTCGATGCATTATGAAAGTTTACAATATTTCGTGGTTTCGAAGTTTCCTTCAATTTCGGATCTTCTGTGTGGAACTTCTTGTTAGTTTATAGCGCATCGATGGTCATCGGAAATTCAGTTGGCAAGACCGCATTAAAGTGTAAAGAGAGAGAGAGAAAGATTGAGGGTACATGAAGCGCCTCTAGCGGAACCAATAATGGCAATACGTTCAACTGTTTTCTTCCGGAACTCCGCTTGT
>NW_017098987.1:0-3860 GCF_001412225.1 Nicrophorus vespilloides
TTAGGAGCTGAGAAGCGGCAAGTAGCATTGAAAATTTCAAATATGTTTCGCAAGTTAATTTGTAAAGTATGCCTAAATTATGTCACAATATCACGTATTTTCTAAATTGCTTCAAGAATTATTAAAATATGTATAAGAAATGTATTGGCGTTTGAATTTGTAATTGACTTAAGATATTTTAGGTAATACTCGGTCAAACTCAGTGCATAGCGATAAAACTATTATAATAAATTAATGACCCACCGGTGGATCATGCCGTCGTCAATGTGTAGGCGTTGCACACGACAAAACTATTATATAAATTAATGACCACGGTGGATCATGCCGTCGTCAAGTGTTCATTATAATTGTGGCGTACATAGCAACAAAACTATTATTTATAATTAATGACCCACCGGTGGATCATGCCGTCGTCAATGTGTTAAATACAAGTTATGTAAGGAAAGAAAAATAAACTTTAGACGTCAAAGGGTTAAAACTTTGTTTTCGCTATTCATTTATTTATGTTTCTTATTCTTTTCGTGAATGAAGGGAAAACCAAAATCTGGTTGGTAACATTTGACGTTTTGCTGAATGGGGAGCGTCTGGGGGATTTCACGGATGACCTGATCTCACGTGTATATCTCCTCTCCTTTTTCCACAGTCAAAGAAAAGAAGAAGAAGCGAAATAGAGATCTCGAATGCATTCAACGTCTCGAGTAGATTCGTCAAGGATTTCATCCCCCATTACGCAGACACATCGATATCCTCCTCCATTCAGCAACATTTTTACAACCCTTACAGATACACAACAAATCGATTAAAACATCAAACAGTTCTGTTTGCTTTTACCTAAACATTTATTTTTTTTTTCGTTTCATTTGCTAATTGGTTTGGAACTAATTCCGTTCATAGAAGTTGATGATACACACAACTCCGGTTTTCACATGATTTGCATGCGAACCGGGACCGAATTCATCCCCCTTTTCGCGCGTCTCCGCGTATATTTATATTAATGTTATTCCCATATGGACCCAAACCCTTCTACGTTCTTTTTTTTTTAGTCCATCCCTGCAATGAGTTTTTACGACCGGAGAACAAATATTATCGTTGGAAGCACGTGCGCATTTTACCTTTTTATAACAAAACAAAAAAATACGGAGATTATTTGCTTTAAAAATCCTTCATAAACGAATAATAAACAGTACAGAAATGTATCAATTTATATTAAAATCTCTTTAAATTTCAATACTTTTATAATAGTTACAGTTTCTTATTATGACTTTTTTTAAACAGATTTATCAATATTCTTAAATTTATGTTAGTTTGTTAGGAAATCTACTGTATTTTCATAAGTTTATTTATATAAAGATATTTCTATTGACTCTTATTAAGTCATTGACTTTAACTTGTTTTCTTGTTTCTGAGTTGTTAAAACTGTATTATATTTCATAAGATTATATAAACTTTAGTAATAGTGGAAGTTTTCAGGCTGTATTGAAAAATAATTCTTTGGTTTTTAACAATTTGTATTAAAATAAAAACTAAAAATATTTAAATAATTTCGTAAAATTGACGTTAGGTCTATTCGAATAGGTTGAAGTTGTAAGGATTGAAGCTAAATTGCGTTGTGTGTTATAACTATGAATAAATGAATGCTGAAAGGTACATCACTATTCCTTCATAATTATTCCAAAATTGATAATAAATTTACAATTTTAAAATTGACAAATAAAACTTCATATTTTGACATTGTCAAATTATAAATGAAAATGTATAAAACTGCATATTATGTAAGTATTATGTTTGATTGCAATGTGTATACATACAATGGAAATAGATTAGAGTCAAGTAGAAGTCATAATCGGGCTGGAATTGGTCGAACCAATGTTGTGTATTGCGTCTATCCGAGAGAGGACGAAACAAACAATACGATGAAACTTAATCAAGTAGGACTAAACGTCAGTTTTGACGTTTGAATTGGCGAGTGCGTGTAAAAAGGGGTGCACTTACCCCCGGCATCCGGAGGGGGCTCGAAAATCCGGAGCAAACGTCCAACACACCGGAGAAGATTGATCGCGTGACACACGGGAGAACATCACGAACGGAATCGTTCCAGGTAAGTAAGTAAGTAAATAAGTTACGAAACTTTGATGCAACTTCAAAGCTGCGACACGTGTCAATGAATAAACAAAATAAACGCGAACTGTTGATCTGTCAATTTAAGCAAATTGGGTTACATAATTATATTTTTTTGGTTTGTTTGTTCAATTAATTAGTTGATTCTTTTTACGTTGTTCTATTTTTTTTTTTAGAAATTAACATTAATTAACAATAAGTTTTAAATAATTAGTGAGAATTACGTTAATTATAACAATTATTTATATGCTATATTGGTTACATAAACTTCAAAAAAATTAAACGTCAATTTCCTACTAAAAAATTACTAAAAAGCAATTGTTAAAAAAAATATATTACAATTTGAATTTCGTAACAGAACGATTATGAAGATTGCATTTAGAATGGAGTAAATCTATTTGCTTTGGTGAATGTATTTTTGAAGGGGTGACTGGAATATATAAACATGATGCAGTTTATGTAAATGTATCGAACGTTGCAGAATTAGGAACGTCGTCTCTGTTGGATGATGAGGGTGAACCGCAGAGGGTTTTGAATTAAATATTTGACTTTACTTTCGCTGTGTTTGCTAGCAGCAAATATTGGGATTAAAATGACAAAAACGCAATTCCCCCAACTCCGATCCTACTCAAAAACTCATCCCACCAATCCTCATATTTACTGTATTTAGTAACTGTATACTAAAGCTTAGTTTATTTTTTTTGTAGTTAATAAATCTGAACGACTTACTCAAAAACTAATTCAACCAATCGTCAATAAGTAAAGAATTTTTGTTTTATTCAAAATTTTCTCGTAATTCATCAACTGTTTGTCAATATTTATGGCATTTAGTAAATATTAATTACTGTTTGGTTGATTGAGTAAAAAAAAATTGAATCAACTTTATCTGTGAATTGTTGACAACTTAAAAAACATGGAAACTTCAGTTTATACCAACCGACTTTTTTTGTTTTTCAAAATGTCTTCTTCATTCAACAGCTGATGATTGTCAATTTTGTTTATTTTGGAACAATTAATTTGTTTTTAGTTGACTCGATTATAATTTCATCGATACAAAAATTATGATTGAATCAAGTGAAACCTCTTTGCGTCAGTATTATCAATGAGATTTCTATGGTTATATCAAAAGTTTAGTAATGTTGATGATGTGGGAGAGGTGGCGCCGTTTAACTTTCGACCAAGTTCGGGCCAACCCCCTATATGACTTGTTGCTAAAACCACCTCACTTAGTGAATTACCGCTTCCTGGGGGGGGGAAGCCTCTAAATATGTTTAGTTCGGAACTTCATTAAACCCCACCGTATTAATTACTTACTTACACGCAATTTAGTGATTCGATTAATTGATGAAAGAAACAAACATATATTAAGATAAAGCAGTGTCTTCATATTTTAGTCATTTTCTCGAAAACTATAATAGATGGAATGAATCGGAAAGGTGCATATAAAAGTTGGATAATTGAGGAATAAAATGAGTGTTGAAACATTGCTGTGGTGTAATTTGTTTGGCAGTAATACGGTCGAAAAAAGCAGTGTAATTATTTTGCTTACAAACAATTTGCTGTTGAAATGAACGAAACGACGTGCATAATTCATTGTAAGCGTAATTCGAAATAAATGCGATTTTCTGGTCGTGCCATTCGGAAGGGAGAAACGTATAAATATAATTTTATTTATTCGCTTATATTTATGTAACGGAAGGAAAGAACAGCAGCGCCAACAACAAAAGGAAAAGAGAAGATCG
>NW_017098987.1:3878-7320 GCF_001412225.1 Nicrophorus vespilloides
TTTATGTACTACATAAACATTCACCGTGTACATGTGTGTGTATATATTTGTAATATAAGCGGAACAGTAGAAAAATGCGAACTGTAGTTAATGTATCGGTGTGTGTATGTTGGAGAAAGAGAGAGAGAGAGAATGGGAAAGGGTTGATGAAGAGGGGTGGAAGCGAGGAAAAGGGCGGCCGACAATAAAACACACACAACTGGGCCGAAAGGGGTGAGTTTTGCGTTCGGTTTGCGCGCTCGGATATAGAGATATTATATAGACTTGAGAGAGAGTGTGCGGCGGCAGCGGCGGCGACGGGATGGTGGATGATGGGGTGGGTTTTCGAAACCCACCCCGAGTACGATGGGAATTGGTGGGGAGACCAATGGAACACACTTTTAAAAGCGTAGCGCCGCCCTTTATCTCTGATCAAATGCACCCTCTTACTCCCACTCCTCAGACCGCTTCTCCTTCGTTCCTTCTTTTTTTTTTCATCCACCAATTCAATTTCATTTTTTTTTGTGTTTATTTGTCTTCTTCAATTCTCTCTCGGCGCGCGTTTTCTTTCCGTTTCTTCTATTATTATTTTTTTTTCCCGTTCACTCCGCCCGTTAATTTCGATGCCTCCGCCCATCCAAAGAGGTGGAAGCAGAAGAAGAAGAAAAAGAACAGTAAACGAGGGTTGCATCGAATTAATGCATGAAAATACACCCATGATGATGATAATAACATACAATCCATAAATAATAAATTTTATTTTTCTTCATTTTCTACAATTGTGAAATATCTATTCATTGATTCTAAACTATCAATTGTAATTACTTAAAAGTCTGTTAAATGTCTGTAGTTATACAGACATGATTACATAATTATGTTTATACTGTCAAATGTGACGTTTCGATTTTTACTTTAATAAATAAATCTTAATAACATTTGGTTATGTGATTATAATTTCAAGCGAAATTTAATTAATTAATATTTAATAAACAAATGTGATTTGCTTGCAAATGTTCATGATTTCTTCTTGTCGTTAAAATCAAAAGATGAGAATACCATAGCAACGCTTAAATTGTATATAAAGTAGTTATGCAAACATGATTACATAATTATGTTAGAACTGTCAAATGTGACGTTTTGATTTTTACTTTGTTTCAATAAATGTTAATAAAATTGGTTACGAAATTATAAAATCAAGCAAAAATTTAATTAATTAAAATGTAATAAACAAATGTGATTTGCTTGCAAATGTTCATGATTTCTTCTTGTCATTAAAATCAAAAGATGTAAATAACTTAACAACGCTTAAATTTTATATAAAATAGTTATGCAAACATGATTATATAATTATGTTAGAACTGTCAAGTGTGACGTTTTGATTTTTACTTTGTTTCAATAAATCTTAATAATTTCGGTTACGAAATTAGAATTTCAAGCGAAATTTAATTAATTAATATTTAATAAACAAAGGTGATTTGCTTACAAATGTTAATGATTTCTTGTTGTCATTGAAATCAAAAGATGTAAATAACATAGCAACGCTTAAATTGTATATAAAGTAGTTATGCAAACATGATTACATAATTATGTTAGATCTGTCAAATGTGACGTTTTCATTTTTTACTTTGTTTCAATAAATCTTCATAAAATCGGTTACGAAATTATAATTTCAAGAGAAATTTAATTAATTAGTATTAATAAACAAATGTGATTTGCTTACAAATGTTAATGATTTCTTCTTGTCGTTAAAATCAAAGGATGTAAATATCATAGCAACGCTTAAATTTTTATATAAAGTAGATATGCAAACATGATTACATAATTATGTTAGAACTGTCAAATGTGACGTTTCGATTTTGTGGGAATAATTGAAAATTTTACATAGTTGCAATTTCAAGTATTCATTGGAACTAATTCTAATTATGTTACTGTATTTTTCATTAGTTAATTAATTATATGTAAACGAAAATAAACGTTAATTAATAAATGGTGATAAAATAGTTATGCAAATACAATTACATAATTACGTTAGAACTGTCAAAAGTGACGTTCCAATTTTTGCTTTTTTTCAATAGAAATTGATAAAATAGTGCACAATTTCATGATCCTAATTGGAATGTCTCCAAATATGTAAAATCCCGACTATATCGAAATCCCGACTATATCGAAATCCCGACTATCATAATCCCGACTATGTCAAAATCCCGACTGTATTAAAGTCCCGACGTTTGAAATCCCGATTATATCAAAATCCCGACTACAATAATCCTGACTATATCGAAATTCAAACTACCATAATCCCGACTATATCGAAATCCCGACTACCATAAAAATGTTATTGTAGAAATTTATAATAATAAAAGATACTGTCGGGATTTTGACATAGTTGGGATTTCGATACAGTCGGGATTTTGATTGTCGAGATTTCGATAGACTGGATTTCGGTTGTCGGACTTGCGATTGCCACCGGTATTTTGGAACATCCATTGAAATTGTTTCAATAAAAAATTAATTAATAATAAAAATAAAGTTTACTTTTCGTTTCTAAATGTGACGTTTCGATTTACAAATTTTATTTAACAAAATATTCGACAAATTCAATTTTGTTTTTGCAGAAAATTTGAAAAACTGAAAATATATATTGTTATCTTTTTTCTCTCATTAAATTTTCTTAACTAATTTATTTTCAAAACTAATGAATTAATATCTCTACAACTGTTTTAACATTAAATTGAAGATTAATGAAAAAAATATACTTTTTTTCGTGTGAGAAATCTAAAGCTGGATCCGTCCCTGCGTCGGTAATTCAGGGAAAAAGTTCGCCGTTTATTTCCACGGCGCTTTTAATCCATTAATTTATTGCCACTAATTTTGATTGACAAATAATTGGAAATTTGAATGGCGGAAACAGAATAAATTTCCCAAGTGGTCCGTGCAATTTATATATATATAGTAGTAGGCTGTGTGTGTGCGTGCGTGGGTGGGTGGAGCGCGCGCGAGCCGAATTTTTGATATTTAATTTAGAATGGCAGCTGTCAACGGCACTCGAAAAACGTCCGGAGACCAAACGGGAGGGAGCGAGATGACGAACAGGCTTGAAACGATGCAAGAGACGGAGATGGAACGATGTTAGGGATGGAAATAATCATGTACATATTACATTCTCTCTTCTACGTGTTTTTTTTTGTCGTTTCTTCTTTCCTTCGTTCGATTATTATTCAATATTCGATACTTTGCCACCATTTGCTGTTGAAATATTTCGATTTTCTTTCAATTCCAACATTCATTTCAATTGATAAATAAATAGTTTCCATGGCAATTCATAAACAAATTCGATTCTTTGTTTTTTTTTCTTATATAACATTTCTGAAAGTATCTGTTATACAATTTTCATTTAATTTGTTTCATTTTCAACTGTTCACTTGTCAATCAAACAAATTTCCATGACAACCAGATATTATGA
>NW_017098987.1:7331-8812 GCF_001412225.1 Nicrophorus vespilloides
CAATAGATAAATAAACAGTTTCCATACCAATTCATAAACAAATTCGATTCTTCGTTTTTTTCTTATATAACATTTCTGGAAAGTATCAATATACAATGTTCATTTAATTTGTTTCATTTTCAACTGTTCACTTCTCAATCAAACAATTTCCATGACAACCAAATATTATGAAATAGTTCGATTTTCGTTCAATTCCAACATTCATATCAATAGATAAATAAACAATTTCCATGGCAATTCATAAACAAATTCGATTCTTCGTTGTTTTCTTATATAACATTTCTGGAAAGTATCAATATACAATTTTCATTTAATTTGTTTCATTTTCAATTGTTCACTTCTCAATCAAACAAATTTTCATGACAACCAAATATTATGAAATATTTCGATTTTCAGTCAATTCCAACATTCATATCGATTGATAAATAAACAGTTTCCATGGCAATTCATAAACAAATTCGATTCTTCGTTGTTTTCTTATATAACATTTCTGAAAGTAATAATATACAATATTCATTAAATTTGTTTCATTTTCAACTGTTCACTTCTCAATCAAACAAATTTCCATGACAACCAAATATTATGAAATATTTCGATTTTCGATCAATTCCAACATTCATATCAATTGATAAATAAACAGTTTCCATGACAATTCGTAAACTAATTAGATTCTTCGTATTTTTCCTTATATAACATTTCGGAAAGTATCAATATACAATTTTCATTAAATTTGTTTTATTTTCAACTGTTCACTTCTCAATCAAACAAATTTCCATGACAACCAGATATTATGAAATATTTCGATTTTCGTTCAATTCCAACATTCATATCAATTGATAAATAAACAGTTTCCATGGCAATTCATAAACAAATTCGATTCTTCGTTGTTTTCTTATATAACATTTCTGAAAGTATCAATATACAATTTTCATTTAATTTGTTTTATTTTCAATTGTTCACTTCTCAATCAAACGATTTCCATGACAACCAAATATTATGAAATATTTCGATTTTCGATCAATTCCAACATTCATATCAATTGATAAATAAACAGTTTCCATGGCAATTCATAAACAAATTCGATTCTTCGTTGTTTTCTTATATAACATTTCGGAAAGTATCAATATACAATTTTCATTTAATTTGTTTCATTTTCAACTGTTCACTTCTCAATCAAACATATTTCCATGACAACCAAATATTAAGAAATATTTCGATTTTCGATCAATTCCAACATTCATATCAATTGATAAATAAACAGTTTCCATGGCAATTCATAAACAAATTCGATTCTTCGTATTTTTCTTATATAACATTTCGGAAAGTATCAATATACAATGTTCATTTAATTTGTTTTATTTTCAATTGTTCACTTCTCAATCTAACAAATTTCCATGACAACCAAATATTATGAAATATTTCGATTTTTGATTAATTCCAACATTCATATCAATTGATAAATAAACAGTTTCCATGGCAAT
>NW_017098988.1:0-1905 GCF_001412225.1 Nicrophorus vespilloides
AGAATGAATCCAAAAGATGCATATATTACTGTGGTTTCAGCTGTTTGGCTGTAATTCATGTTCAAAGTTTAAAAAATGCTCGAAAAAGCAGTGTTTTTACATTTCAGTGATTTACTCGACCAACTCTATTTGGTCTTGTATGCTTAAACTGTATTTCCTACATAGATATTATTTGGCATGTTTCTAGCTTAAAGACAATCGATTGGTTTCACAGTAGGATGGGAATAAAAGAGACCAACTCTTGAGTGTTTGCTTTGATGATGGCGCAAAATTGTGCATACTAATTAGCACGAATCGAGGAAGCTTCGCAGCAGATGTAATCAATTCAAATGCGATGCATGTAAGGAGGATCTTACGCTAACGTCGCCGCCTTTGATCAACTTCGCGTTGTCGCGACACAAAGTACATGCATTATTCAGGCCCATTATGAAAGTAAACAAAAACGCACTTCAGCCACGCCACCGCAATAAATTAATTACAATTGGATAATTGCCGAAGAAGAACCAAATTGAAAGTCAGTGACGTGAAATTAAAAGGAGTTAAAAAAAAGTGTTTGTTGTTTAATTGGATTACGAATTAAAGAGATGGTGTCTACGTTGACGGTGGTTCGGTTCTGTGGTTTCGGGTTCATCGTCGCGAAATATCGATTCGAGAAGTTTTTTAGTGCGCCTGGAAACACCGTAAAATGCACGCCGTTGGAAAACAGTGGGAATATCTGCCGGAATTGTGGCGTTAAAGTTTTCCGCGATCGCCCGTCGCCTGCAGAGACGAAATAAGATTACAGCTGCATAAAACTTATCCTGCTGGGTGGCGGAGGAAGGACGGCCGGATTGGAACGAGGCAGTTGCAAATAAACAAAGTGGTAATGGAGATTTTCAGCTGAAATGTATATCCCCTGCGGAGGATGGAAATCCGCGCTGATTAAGATTCGTTAGTTTGGTGATGGCTGTTACTTTTTTTTTTGAGTCTCTGGATGCTCTATTTTTTGTTCTTGTTTTGTGAGAGGAATTACGTGGATGCCATTCGCTCACTCTGCGTGCGAGCTCGAACATTTCAATTGCCTCTTTTTCAGGAGAAAGAAATAAAGATGAAAGGAAATTAGGGGGAGAAGGGATGTCGAGATAAAATGCAAGTGGAGAAGATGTCTACGTGCATTCGGGGGATGCATGCATGCAAGCTGACGCGTCCCAGATTCACGCCAAGATGCCAAAAATACAAATGCTTTGTTTTCAACCCCAACTTTAAAAAAGTATTCACACTCATTTTGCGTCCAACTTAATTGAAGTTTATAATTGGTTTATTATTAGAATATTTACTAAATTATGAATGAATTTAATCCAATTTTAATATTTCAACAATAACTTTAGAATTCAATGTACATTATTAATTAATTAATTAATTAAATTGGATGAAAAGTTTACGAAAACAATAATTTAATTAATTAACAATTTCATTTGAATTCGTATACAATTCTGTTTCTATATTAATTTCTATGCACTGATAATAATTAAAATTTCTATAAATTTTAAATTCAAACATATAATTAAAATTTACTGAAGAATATTGCTTATTATCAACTTCATGTAGCAAGAAACTTTGCAGGAGGAATCGTGTTCCAAATGGAAATTGAGGAACTTTGTCCATGGACGTTAATGAAGTTCCCCGAGTTTAATTCCATTCAATTTTATCACCCCTCTGAGTTTTACGTCAACTCGAACATCATCGATGCTTTCATGATTAGTATGCATCAACGGTAATAAGAAAATAACAAATGATGAAATCCATTAGTCATTGCATCTGCTTTTTCGAGGTTTAAAATTTCGTTTCTTTCGTGTTCGTGTTAAAAATTTAAAAAATGCTGGAAAAAGCAGTGTTTTTACATTTCAGTGATTTACTCGAAAACTA
>NW_017098989.1:0-29729 GCF_001412225.1 Nicrophorus vespilloides
AACTATAATACATAGAATGAATATTGTGAAATTTCTTCTTAAAAAAAACTGTGTATTACATAGGTTTTTGAATAATTCGTTTCCAGAACAGAATTTATAAATTCTGTTGTTAAAAATGCTTTATTATTTTTTCTATTATTAAATTAAACAGTTTTCCGTGTCATTCATAAACCTAATTATATCTACGTCTCATTTTATAATTTAATTTTATGAATTATAAATTTCTTTTGTTTCCATTTTGATTAATATCAACCGTAACACGTGCAGTCACGGTCTGCTAACTTCGATGCAGGCTTTAGAACAGACATCAGCATTATACGAATTTGAAAGATGGACAGCGAAGTTAATTCCATACACTTTCATTCGCAACGGACGGAGTAAACGAGGTGTGAATTTATATAAAAAAAAATCTAATTTTTGCACGTATCCTGGTTACGTGCGTCGAGAGAACTGTAGGTGTAAAGAGTAGAGGAGACGTGGATGAGGAAAAATTTTAATTTGTAAGTAATGCGCCGACATTAATGTCCCGACAAATTGCTAATTTTCTCGTCCTTGTGAGCACACATTTACCATTTACAGCCCCTCACCTGAACATCCCCAAAAAAAAAACCACCCCAACTTCCACGTCTCCTGCACGCAAACACTCATTGTTCGTACGTGGATTCGTGTGGGTGGAGGAAGGATGGAAGCGGTCCTGAATTTTGCAAACATCAATCATCCACTTAATTAAAATTGCCCCATTAACCTTTATGACTTCTTGCGAAATTCATAAATTATTTCCAACCTACTCAGCGCCGTCCCATTAATCAAACTTCGCCCACCCGTTCATTAATTCATGGTGGAACATCACAAAAGGGGTGCGAGCAACGAAATTCAATTCGGAATCAAAACGAAATACGTTCTATTTCTTTCTCTGTTTCTCTTCATGTTATTTTTTTTTTGAAGTCGGAATTCGGGTTTCTGGTAATTGGTGATCATTATTATGATGATGTCGGAGGACGTGGTAATAGCTATTGCAGCGGAGCCCAATTAATAAGGTCGACGCGCTCGAAAGTGACGTTAATTATTCCGTAATAATACGGAGTTGAAGGGGGTTTTGCAGGGTGGTAGTATTCTGGACGTCCCCAGGCGAAGGCGCCAGGGTTGATGATGCGGGATGGAGGGCGCTATGGTAAAGCGGAGGAAGGATATTGCCGACCTCCAACTATTTATCCTATAAATTTCGATCAGAATGTCCTACTAATACACTCCTCCGCCCGACTGCTATATTATATAATCAGCGTTATCACACACATCCGATGTAAATTATTATTATTAGAAGTTTCCTTCCGGATTTATTGGCTGCGAACCAACTACAATGTATCGCGTGTACTCGTTAGTTCTGAGTATACAAGACCCTTAACCGTGGATATTAGATTCAGTATTCAACATTACATATTGTCCAACATTACTATACAACACCTCTTACCAACTTACCAGACATATCTTAAATTACCTCTTTATTACAGACAATTTAGTGTAAAATTGTCTTTCAACTTCGAGGAAAGTTCAAAATATATCTTTTTCTGCACTTTTTTTGTTACATTACTTTTACACTAACAATTTCCAAATCTTCCAACTTCATAATTTAAGAGTTCTTTACAGTTTTAATCAAAACAATATCAATTTTTCTACTATTTCAGTTCACGAACAAAAATTAAGAACAAAAACTCTTTCAAGTTTCAGTGACATAAATAATGGGAATTGGTATAATTGATATAGATTTATAGAGTGGAAACTCTTTATTTATTCGAACGATTCAGTTCATGAACAAATATTTTCTAATTCGCGCAAACTTTAAACTAATATAAAACGGTTTCTTTCAACTTTTATGAAAGATCAAATATCTTAATTTATTACAAAAAAAGTTTCAGGCTTCAAAATTCATCTTTTCCTATACAGGTTTTAATGAAAATGATATCAATTCTTTGTTATAATCAATTCTTACTTTTAAACAAATAATTTCCATAATTCCACAAAATCTGATTCTTTACAGTTTTATTAATTAAAACAATAACAATGTTTCGACTGTTTCAGTTCACAAACAAAAATTGAAAAAATACCATTGACAAACACTCATACCAACATTCAAGTTTCAGTGACTTAATTATTGGCAGTTGGTATACTTAATACAGTTTTACATAGTGAAAACTCTTATTTGTTCGAATGTTTCAGTTCACGAACAAATATTTTCTAATTTGCACAAACTTTAAACTAATATAAAACGGTTTCTTTCAACTTCTATGAAAGATCAAATATCTTAATTTATTAAAAAAAAAGTTTCAGTCTTCAAAATTCATCTTTTCCTATACAGGTTTTAATGAAAATCATATCAATTCTTTGTTATATTCAATTCTTACTTTTAAATAAATAATTTCCATAATTCCACAAAATCTGATTCTTTACAGTTTTATTAATCAAAACTGTAACAATGTTTCTACTGTTTCAGTTCACGAACAAAAATTGAAAACATACAATTGACAAATACTCATACCAACATTCAAGTTTCAGTGATTTAATTAATGGCAGTTGGTATACTTGACACAGTTTTACATAGTGGAAACTCGTATTTGTTCGAACGATTCAGTTTACGAACAAAAATTGAAAACATACAATTGACGTGTTTGTCATACCAACATTCAACTTTCAGTGACTTAATTAATAGCAGTTGCTATATTTGATACAGTTTTATATAGTGGAAACTCATATTTATTCGAACGATTTAGTTCACGAACAAAAATTAAATAAAATAATAAAAACGCTTCGGTTACCAACTTAATTGAATGTAGGAAAGTTATACATTTTATGATTCTAATATTTTCTAATTTGCACAAACTTGAACTGAATATAAAATAGAAAACAGTTTTAGATAAATTAGCTATCCTAGCACCAAGTGTTTCTTCTCTTTTCCTCATCGTTTAATCCTCAATGTCAAGAAACACATTACGCAGACTTTAATCCAATTAAAACGGTTTCTCAGACGCCTGGAAATGGAATACGCAGTATATATATATATACACACACTTGAAACATATTGGATCAGAGGAGGCAAATTGTTGTTGCCTGGCTTAATGTCGTTTTCAATCCCAGTCGTCTTGCAATCATCTGCGGGCAATTGAATAATTCAGATATTCCCTTGGAGCGTCGTTTGAGGAGAGGGAAGACGAAAGAGAGGCGGCAGCTTGAGAGGGTCGTGCGGGGGTTGCGGATAAAGTGGAAAAAATGTAAATCGTATACAATAGGCTTAAAGGAGCAGAGAGGGAGGTTTTTAACAGGGTTACAGTGTGACCTGGAAGCGAAGAAAGCTTCGTTTCTCGCCTAATTTGCAGCAAATTTACTTGACCGGACGAGGTTTAAGTGAATTCATTATCGCACACGACATACACATTTGAATTTGAGGGTGGGTTGGACATGTCGTTTAATTCGATCGTGCCCTTCGCGTGTTCGGAATAAGTAAAAAGGGTTTATCGAAGGACGAAGACTTGTTCAAATCTATGTCTAAATCTGAGGTACTGAAAGAGTTTTTTAAATGAGATTTATAACATGATTCGCGGTGTCCACAATACGCTTGACGTGAGACATAAATGTCAGTCAGTTGTACCAACCGTAGTGCAAACAACTGTTAGTTAACTTTCAGTGACATAATCAATATAATTTGGTATACTGCACAGAGATTTATATAATGAAAACTCGTTTTATGAACGTTTCAGTTAACGAACACAAATAAATATTCAACAACGATTCGGTTCCTGAATATACTAAGTATAAAGTGTTTATCGAATGTTCAAATCTTTGTTGAATCTGAAGTCGACAATACGCTTGACGTGAGACATAAATGTCAGTCAGTTGTACCAACCGCAGTGCAAACAACTGCTAGTTAACTTTCAGTGACATAATCAATATAATTTGGTATACTGCACAGAGATTTATATAATGAAAACTGGTTTTACGAACGTTTCAGTTAACGAACACAAATAAATATTCAACAACGATTCAGTTCCTGAACATACTAAATCTAAAGTGTTTATCGAAGGACAAAGACTTGTTCAAATCTTTGTTGAATGTGAGGTCCATAATACGCGTGACTTGAGACATAAATATCAATCAGTTGTACCAACCGCAGTGCAAACAACTGCTAGTGACATAATCAATATAATTTGGTATACTGCACAGAGATTTATACAATGAAAACTCGTTTTACGAACGTTTCAGTTAACGAACAACAAATCAATAATTAACAACGATTCGGTATACTAAGTTTAAAGTGTTTATCGAAGGACGAAGACTTGTTCAAATCTTTGTTGAATCTGAGGTCTACAATACGCTTGATCTGAGGCATAAATATCAATCAGTTGTACCAACCGTTATGCAAACAACTGCTAGTTCACTTTCAGTTACATAATCAATATAATTTGGTATACTGCACATAGATTTATATAGTGAAAACTCGTTTTATGAAAGTTTCAGTTAACGAACAACAAATCAATAATTAACAATGATTCAATAATATAATCAATATAATAGCACAAAGATTTATATAATGAAAACTCGTTTTACGAACGTTTCAGTGCACGAACAACAAATAAATAATCAACAACGATTCAGTTCCTGAACATACTAAGTATAAAGTGTTTATCGAATGTTCAAATCTTTGTTGAATGTGAAGTCGACAATACGCTTGACGTGAGACATAAATGTCAGTCAGTTGTACCAACCGCAGTGCAAACAACTGCTAGTTCACTTGCAGTGACATAATCAATTGAAGTTGCTATACTGTGCATAGATTTATTGAAACACGATTTTTTTTTAAATCTTTGTTGAATCTGAGTTATAGAGAGTCTATTAAAGGCGATTTATAACGTGCCACAATACAGGTGACGTGAGTCATAAATGTCAGTCAGTTGTACCAACCGCACTTCAATTTCAATGACTTAATCGATCAAAGTTGGTATACTTGACAGAAATCAACAACGATTCAGTTTCCAAAAAGGTGAACTGAAATATTTCATTTATTTGAACTTAATTTCTGAATTACATTTTTTTCTTATTACTTATTTTCACTCAATCTTCAACGAGCAAAAATTCTCTGATATTCTAAAAATTGTTAATTGAAAAATTTCTTCTCTTTTTTTTTTGTTAATATAATTTCTGTTGAATTCGTTTTTAATGTGTTAATTAAAACGTGCGAAATTTCCATGTGTAAACTAGAATGGAGCAATTGAATTATCGCGTGTGTTCCAGAAATTCTGGGAAAGGCCGGAATTCGTGTGTTATTAGGGGCGCATTATATCGGGCGTCGCCTGGCGTGACGCGACGCGGCGTAGAGAGGTCCATTCTTCGCGCTACCCTTAACAGAGATAACGTTATAGTTTCCTTGAGCTGATGTTGATGTTGCTTCTGTTTTTGTTGCTGTTATTACCGCTTCTACCATACGACGAAACGTACCGAAGGGGATGTTTTCAGGAGAATAGAGGTTAATTAGCATTCGGAAACATACGCACGAAGACTTTACATTAATTAATATTAATTGCTTCGCGTAACTAATTGTTCTCTCGGAAAGTTTATAATACAATACCATAAACTGTTTAAATTATTAACAAACTAATTACCTAATTACAGTTGCAGCAATTGTTAAAAAATGAATTTCTTTTGAATAGAAATTCACCTTTCATTTTGTTTTTCTTCTTGTTGTTTACTTGTTTGTTGGTTTGATGGATCGCACCGCATAAATATCTTTTTGGCCGTGAGTTTATGCAGCCCCGGGTCGACGATTAATCATTCGAATATGTAAAAGAAAGATAAAAAAAAAACTGACGACAGGTCTGGAAATCTCTGGAAGTGCGGATAAATTTCACGTGCATATAACGTATACACATACATACACTCGATCGATCTGATTTATCAAATGGACAGAAACGCGTGGAGCTGAGGTTGTATAAGGAATGGAAAGACGTGTATATACACGCACATATACATGCATATATTTCGAGGGAGGGAAAAAAGGGCGCAGACGGTCGAGATATGGACCGGCCCTTGTACTACAATCACTTCATCCCTGAAACCAGATTTTTTTTCTTCATCCTGTCGCACATTCCCCACTATAAATCCACGTCATATATAAATAGCACGTGTCGTTGATAAACTTGTTAAGGTTAGATTGAATCGGGCGATTGTATCACCTTTGATTTATGAAAGTTAAGCAATGCTTTTTTTTAACGGATATTTTTTTTTGTTAGCTTATTTTTATTTACAACAAAGTTGAAATTAAGTAAATTTTGTTCAGTTGAAATAATCTGAATATTTTTCTTCAAGATTAGTTTCAGAAAAAGCTGAAAGTTGTTTATTTTTATCACTTTCAGTTACAATAGAAAAATTCTAACAATGTATTTAAAATAATGAAACATTTCAGAAATGTTTTACAAAATATGTTAAAGGTCATTTTTCTTTATAATTTTCATCAATCTAAACTGAATTTCTATATTTTTCTTTATAAAATTTATCCCCAATTTTCTTATTTTATGAAATTACCCGGCGCATCCACATTATAAAATGTATAAATATTAAATATTTTAGGAATTAACAAATTTTAGATTTTTTTAAATTATTTTCAACAAATTTGTTATAATAATACTGCTATCTATATACAATGGAAAATTATGTTGTTTTACAAATTTTTTTATTTACTTTTACTTTTCAACAAATAATTAATAAAATTTATGATGATTACTATTAAAAAAAAAGTAGAAATATGTTTTTTTTAGTAAATTTCAATTAATTTTAAATTATTTTTAATAATTAGTATATAACAAAAATTTTCCACATAATGCACAAAAATCCAATAGAAATAACAAAGTTTTGATAAGTTGTAATTTTTTTCATTATCAACAAATATTTATATGAAATGTTCACTTACATAAAACATTAATTATTTCTATTCAAAACCCAAAAAGAATTATTACATTTCTTGAAAATCTAAGTACATTTTTTGTCATTTACTATAATTAACTATGGAAACCAAAAATGTCTACTCTCAATTTAACGGTGATGACTGCTAAGTAATGTAGAACTAAACCGTAGATAAGTCTCGATTTGAATACAATAGACACAATATGAAAGGGGTTTAATCCCCATCTGGACCCGAACCGCAGAAGGGACGCTGCTAAAAGGGGAGCGAAAACCCAACGCACGAATTACCCGACAAAAGCCTATTTGATTTAAGATCTTTTCCCGCGCTAATTTCCGTATAAAATTCAATTCTCCTTTTCTTTTTCTCCTTGTTCCTCAACCACTCCGAATTCAATCACTCGTGCTAATATGACCAAAGAACTTTTTTTTAAACATGCGTTAAAAGTTTTCTTCTCTACTTTTATACTTTTCTCTACTTCACTGTAACATCGCATGCATATTTAACGCACTTTAATTACGTGCATAATGCAGGAGCGCAGTTTACGCTTCTCACCCCCAATCCCCATTGAAAATTGGCTTTTGCGGTGAGCACGAAATGCGAGGCGGCACGCGATTTCACTCGATAAAAGCACTTTGAAAAATTAATTTCATCCCGACCTGTTGTGAAGACAGAGAGAGAGAGAGGCCACTTTCACGTTAATATACGTTAATGCATTGCAGTTGAAATTTTATCCATTATGTTGTCGCTCCCTTATAGCGGCGGCTTTTTATTTTACGTGAAAAACAACAGCTATGGAATGCATCACGTTCGTTTCGTGCAATATTGAGAGACAGACGAAATTTGTCTACATATTTAATAAGTTCAAAGTTCACAACGTAACATATATATTAAAATATTCATATATCAACTAGTAGTAAACGGGAGTTGACTTGATTGGACCATTTCGCGTGTATTTTGTTTTCAATATTATATTTTTTGTTTTAAATAAAAAAAATAATTAAACGCAGAATTGAATTGAAGTACATGCGTTACAACGCAGGTGTTTCTTATCTTTGCAGGTGTTCAATTGAAACGCAGGTGTTTCTTATTTTTGCAGGTGTTCAATTGAAACGCAGGTGTTTCTTATCTTTGCAGGTGACACGCATGTGTTCAACGCAGGTGTTTCTTATTTTTGCAGGTGTTCAATAGAAACGCAGGTGTTTCTTAACTTTGCAGGTGACACGCATGTGTTCAACGCAGGTGTTTCTTATCTTTGCAGGTGTTCAATTAACACGCATGTGTTCAACGCAGGTGTTTCTTATTTTCGCAGGTGTTCAATTGAAACGCAGGTGTTTCTTATCTTTGCAGGTGACACACATGTGTTAAACGCAGGTGTTTCTTGTCTTTGCAGGTGTTAAATTAAAATCAAAATACATAGTTTATTTATTTCTATGTTCCGAGTAATTCAATTTTCAATATTTCTCAATAAAAATTAATAAGATTTGTGTCTTTCCATGTTAAATCAATCTATTATCATTTAGATTATATTTTCTGTACTTAATCAGACAAAATTTTTAAATGCAAACTAGGAATTGTATAGAATCTTTAAATTTTGTTTAAATAATCTTATTATGTTGTTTCCCATTGAACTATTGGAACTGCTCAATGCAACCTGATATAAAATGTATATTTTCGCATGGATGAAACTGTGGAAACGGTGGAAACGAGGAGGCGAAGCGTAATATGAAATAAATAAATTTCTGAAAGTTTGTAATATTTTTGTGGTGGAAAAAGTTTCCAGTTCGAAAAGCCGAGATTAGAAGTTCGGAAACGCCGGAGTTCTGTTTTCGACGGAGCGAGGATCACGAGAAATACAACAAAAAAAATATGCACAGAAAGTAAACCAAGGCTAAAAGAGAGAGAGAGAGAGAGAGAAAAGGCGAAAGAAGATTCGATCATACTTTCGTAAAGAACAAGCAAATCGTGCACGTCGATTCGTAATTAACATAATCCTAAGAGGATTGTAGTTAAGTAGAAGAGAAAGAAATAATAACAGATTAGTAGTCCATTTCCTTAGATTCAATGTGTATTAAGTGATGATCCTTAATTGTACTCTAGTTTTTATATATTTTATTATTTGTTGCAATATAATTTCAATCTGTATAAAGTACAAAGTTCAAAATCTGTAGCAAGTATTGATTCTTAAATTAATTTATTTTCCCTTAGTTTCAATCTCTACAAATTACAAAGTTATTCAGTCTTTAAAGTAGTGCATTTCCTTGGACTAAATCTGTAGCAAGTGATGATCCTTAATTGTAGTGTCATCATTTTTTATTTATCTTTTCTTTTGGTTTTCGGTGTAATATGCTTTCAATAAACTGTGTCGGAGTGATGTTTTTTTTTTCAGTTGGTGCAACAGTGGCTAGCGCGATAATTTCCCTTGGGTGGGATTCGGTGTGGCAATTTTTTGGTCCTTGGAACGGCGCGCGAAAGGATGCGAAGAAGGAAAAAAAAATTGGGATAGGAGTAGAAGGAGGAAGTGGACGACCTCCGCGTAATCCAACTTCCCTAATAATAATTCCGAATTCGATGCCTGGTCACAATCAAAATGTCCCCGGGGGATGCGGTTTATCTGGTGGCGGCTTGATTGGCTCAAGAGCATCAGGTTGTCAGTGGGAGCCCTTCTGTCCCCAGCAACGCATCCGCGCCCAAAGGAATGGTAAAAAATCCTGACATCCGATCAGAGGTTTAGGATTTTTTTCTGTTGTTGTTGAATGAGATAGAACATGGAAATGAATATGGGATTCTTTTATTGCTTCGACCAGATTTAAAGTCAATTTATTTCTATTTTCAATTATGTTTATATTAAAATTAATTAGCAACAGTTAAAACAGTAATAATTAATATGTGGATGCGCCGGGTATTTTCATCATTAAAAAGATACCGTTAATATGGAATAATTGTATTGATAGTTTAAGCATACACTTTAGCTAAATACATTTGTTTAAACATTAAACAGAAAATTAATTGCAATAACAAACAAATTCTGTAACAAATTCTATTAGATTTAAGAACAATCATTTGAAAAATTGCAATAAATTTAATTACAATGAATTACAAAGTATAATGAAAAATTTGTTAAAATAAAATAAGTATTACCATAAATATGATAGAAATATATAGAAAATTAAATAATAAATTAAGAAATCAACAAATATTCAGAAAATAACTGAAAATCTAGTAGGATTCGAAAGTATTAAGAAAATTGTAGAAATCTAATTAAGTTGTTACAATTTGAACCGTTTTTTGTATCATAATAACGAAATTTATTAAATTTTGAAATAGATTGAGGAAATTTCTATTTTTTTGACTAATTTCTCAAATTTAACTTTTGCTTGAATTTGTTAAACAAAATATGTTAACAGTCATATTTTTGTCATTTTTATCATCTTTTTTGATACTTTTCATATATTATAAACTGTAATTCTACATTTTTTTTTATAAAATTTATTCTCAATTTTCATATTAAAACGAATAAATATTAAATATTTTAGAAATTAAAAATTTTTAGTTTTTTTTAATTATTTTCAACAAATTTATTACAAATAATACTGCTAATTATATATATATACTTTTTATTTACTTTTGGTTATTTTCAACAAATAATTAATAAAATTTATGATGATTACTATTAAAAAAATATAGAAATATCTTTTTTTTTGGTAAATTTCAATTAATTTTAAATTATTTTTAATAATTAGTATATAGGCAAAAAATTACACATAATGTACAAAAATCCAATAGAAATAACAAAGTTTTGATAAATTTTAATTTATTTTTTTATTCATTATCAACAAATATTTATATAAAATGTTCACTTACTATTTCTATTTAAAACCCAAACAGAATTATCACATTTAAAAAAAATCTTAGTACATTTTTTGTTATTTATTATAATTAACTATAGGAACCACAAATGTCGTAAGAAAATCTAGTAGGAAAGTATTAAGAAAATTTTAGAAATCTAATTAAGTTGTTACAATCTAAAGCGTTTTTGTATCATAATAACGAAATTTATTAAATTTGAAACCAGATTAAGGAAATTCCTATTTTTTTTTACTAATTTCTCAAATTTAACTTTTGCTTCAATTTGTTTCTTCAGTTCTTTGAAATTACAAAAGTCATGATGATAATTTATGAAATGTTACAAAATCATATTAACTTTTGTCTATATAACAATAATATATTTGTTTAATAGAATCTAACCGAATCTATTGAATATTGTTAACCAATCGAGAAGCGTTCGAAATTCGTCGTTTGTTTAGGGCTCGAAACTATTTACAGTCTGTCCCGGTGTATCTATGTGGAGTATGTGCATTCCTTCGGCGTCGGGTATGCATGTAAATCGATGTTATTGCCTAAACACATAATTAATTATTTGGTCAAACAGTCCTCAACGGCAAATATTGGCGCACCAAATTGATATAATCCAATGACAGATGGATATAATCACCAGAAACAAATCCGCAATTATAAATATTCATATTTTTCTACTGCTTTTCTTTTATAAGATGACTCATAAATTAATTATATAACATTTCCGAAAACGATACACAAGATCACTTTTTATTTTCAATTAGTACACTAAATTGCTATTAATCAATAAGATTCTTTCGTTCCAAGAAATTTTACTTAATTAATTGAATTTAAGTGTTTTTTTTATATTTCTAATACTTTTACTATTTTATTACATAATTAATTAATTTAGTCAAAATAAAAATATAAACTATTATATTTCAAAAAATAATAATAAAATTTAACAAAAAGAAAATTGATTTGTTCAAATTTCTAGCAGTAGCAGTTTTTTTAAAAGTAAACCAAAATTGATGCATTTTCTTTGAATTTCCTCTAAAATTTTTATAATAAAATAAGTATACAGAAAATGTGTTATTTCTAAATTAATGAATCATAAATCTGTTGATCCAACTAAGAAATAATTACAGTAAAATTATCCTGAATTGGTAGATTTTGAAAAATCTGGGAAAATTGTTTGTTCTCTAAGCAAGTTCAAGAGGTCAAAATATTAATGGTTAGAATAAAGCGACTATCTCAAGGTATTTTTGTTGATACGGTTAAAATTTTCATAAAAAAATTATTCATCATTAATTTTTATGAAGATCTTAACTAAAAGGTATGAATAAATGCACTAAATGAAAGTAATGAGAAAATTTCAGTGAATGAAATAAATAAGCTAAGTAAAAGCACATTCGATTTTTTTTTCTTTTTCTTTTATTTCTTCATTACTTTAGCTCTAATTGGACGTAAAAAAAAACTAAAAAGTTTTGTGTACCTTTCGCATTCGTCCTAATCACGGTGCATTAAAGATCGGAAAGTGTTTCAGAACTGGGAGCAATTCGTTGCTGAATAAAGCAGAAGAGGCCGACAACGAACGGCTTTTAGCTCTAATAGAAATTCATTGAAACACAACTATTCGAGAACTTCCTCATTATATAATTAGCGTGTTGCTGTCATTACTCTATGCACGAAACTATGCGTATTAATGCCTCGCGCGTCGCATAAATTTAATCATTTCTTAAACACGGAACAACGTACCCAAGTTTATAGCTCAGTTTGCACAATTAATTATACAACTTCTCGAACATTTATTAGCTCACTAATAAATTTATAAAATTTAGGAGATAATACATTTTAATAAGAATTTATAAAACATTCAAAATAAATAAATTATTTATAAGTTGAAAAAACTAGTTTTTTGAAGTAATTTTCATAAAAAATCAAGAATTTTTTAATAATTCTATTACCATTTTATTTCTTCAAATTAGTGAAATTTTAGTATTTCCTTGTATATTTAAATAAATAAAAAATAATAAATTATTTTTTTCATAGAACTACTGGAAATTTTTCAATTGTGATTTATTCGATTTAGTTTAGGTAAGAATTTTCTTCAAATCAGTAAAAAATCAATATTTCAAAGATATTTATTTTGAAAAAAATTTAACAGAAATTTTACATTCAATATTTTTCTCATAGAAATTCATGAAAATTTCAAATAATTGTACTATAATTGTAACTTATTCTAGTTTGCTTTTGGTACGAGTCGCACCGTTATGGATATTCCACGTGACGCTAAGAGGATTACGCAACAAACCTCTGGGGAAAACTCAAATATTGACGGACGGAAAACGTACGTATGAATTCACAGAGCAAATAATACGAGAAAGTGATTCATCCTTTTTCTCATGAATTACGCAACGCATGAAAAATTAAGTTAAATATTTATAATTTCCAACTGTTATTAAACCAAACAATTATTTATATTTTTTTAAGTATAATTAAAGAAAAAAATTAACACTTAACATTTTGCTAATAAGAAAACTGAAAAAGTTGTTAGATTTTCTCTAGTATTTATATAATTTTGTATTATCATTCATTTCTTGTTTAGTAAAGTAAAAATAACAATTTTTGTATTTTTGATTTAAATCAATAAATAAATATTTTGAGTATAATTTTAGAATAAAAATAATTGAAATTTTGTACGAAAATTGATATAAAAAAAAGTTATATTTTCCAATTTTAAATTATCATTAATTTCTTGATTAAACTGTAGTAAATATTAATAGTTTAATATTTAAAACAACAATAAATTCTATAAAAAAAAATGAAATAATTATATTATAATTTAAGTTTGTAAAATGTGAATGTTTCCACTGAAAATATAAATCTTCTGTGTAAGAAAAAAAAAAGAAGTTGTAACGTTTGAATGGGAAAACTGAAAGGGATGTTTGATTTACCCCTGTATAAGGGATATAGTCATGCGACGCTAAGAGGATCAAACTGGAATCTTTGAAAAACTTGAATATTGTCAGATGTTCACCACAACTTTTCGAATGAATTCACAAATCCGTATTACATGAAACCGTACAAAACGCATAAAACAAATATCGAGCAAGATTCCATTATTATTTGATAAATTTTATAATAACTTCATTATATTTAATGAAATTTTCTAAAAAAAAAAACCTATTTCATTAATTCTTTTTATATGTCACTATAAAACCGTACTTATTTCATAGATTTCATTGAATGTTATTCAAAACTTATATGTTTTTAAAATTTATTAAGACAAACATTTATTAAGAAAATTAACATTTTCAATTAAATGAATAAATTGAATATATTAACATAATTTACATATAACAAAGTTCATTAACTATTCACACGTTTTCAACAAAATACTAAAAACATTTCACATGCAGAAATTCGATAATAACAAATATAATTGCGTTCATTAAAAACGATGATTGCAGTGGGATTTTATGGGTCAATAATTTATTGGATGTATTCATGATGGTGCCAATCAACATCATCGCACATATCTGATGTTGATAGCTTGTAATTAGTTTTTACTTCTAATGACATATTAATTAATTAGAACCCGCGTTTTCGATAATCCATACACATCCACCCACGCGAATGCATCAAATTCAAAAGTTTTTGGCTTCTAATTAAACTACAAGTGCTTCCAATTCATCTCTTTCCTCAATAAATTCATTAATTATTAAATTTACTTTTACTAATTTAACGAAATCTTCAATTCAAATTTGGCTTCGATCAGTGCGCATTCAATATAGAACGATTTGAAAATTGAAAAAAAAAACTAAATTTTGATTGAACAAAAATTAGTACACAACTTATTGTGTATACCTAAATGTATGCTTTTTTTACTTTATACAGTCAAGTCTCTTTTTGTGCTGTTTCAAAGACCTCGATTTGTCCGGTTTCCAACTGCAATCAGACTTATTTGAGTAATCATGTTAAATTCATTAATTATTGAAAGGAGATTAAAATCGAAACTAATAACAAATAATTTGTTGTGATTTTATCAAATCTAATAATGATTATAAGTGGTTGAGTATTTGAGTAATGAAGTATGAAAATTTATGGGAATAAAGAAAGACTGTAATGAATCTAATTCATGTTAGAATTCAATAATTGGATGTGGTTTAGTGTGAGAGTAATAAAGCTGATAATTAAGGGAGGGAGGATTTAAAGTAATTAGGTTTTGGGGAGAGTCCAAGTATATTTACTGTAGTTTGACCACGTCTCATGTCTTAGTAACAATCACCAAATGACCACTTAGGTGATTGTCTCTGAATCCAATTTGAAGCTGTGCTCACTGCACTTTCTGATACAAAGAACATTATGAACCATACACTCGATTAACTCAGTTGAGATCCTTGATTTTACGTTTAGTCATTAAGTCTAATCGAGTAATCTTCATCGCCAACTGCAATTTTACTGTACACTCATAAATATATTAGAAATTTCATTAAATTCATCTAAAATCAATGAAATTTATAAATCAAATTATTGAATTTATATTAATCTAATAAAGTTTTTTTTAAATAATTAAGAAAATCTATTTTTTATTAAAAAAAAAGGCATAAGTTTATAGACAATTTTTAAGTGAAATTCAATAAATTACAACAAATGATAAAATAATTGTAACTTTTCGAAACAACAATAAGAAATGTACATTTATTAAGATCTTTTTTTTTTGTTTTGTTTGATGAAGAAAAACGTATTGATGTAATAATTTTTTATTTGCGAAAAGTTATGTAAGATTTTGTGTGCGAATGTAAAGAAAGAGATGGATTGCGGCACGTTCTCGTGTCTCGGGATAATATTAAAACCGTTGCGGAATGGAATTGCGGCGCTCCATAAGAAAGCCATTACGATTTCGGCCGTAAATAATGAAACGCTGAAAAATTAAGGCTCGACCATAAAATATAAATTGGATTTCGGGAGTAGTCGAGGCAAAGCATAATACTAATACTAATAATATGAAGAATGATCGTCGGGGCTACAGCAAATAATGAAATAGAACGAAAGGCAAATAGTGGAGAAAACGGAATGTTTGGAAAATATTAAGGATCTGTGTTTGTTCTTTGCTTGGTTTATGAGGTTTTATGATGAAATTCGTTTAGTTTTGTTGTTAAAATGTTAAATTACACTGTTTTGTCACTGTCAAAAGTTCTTTCTATAAATGTATACTAAACATCATTTTTATTTTGTTATAAATTTACTCGACTAAACTTCGAGTATTTAGTAAATCAAGTTTAAAAAAATCAATTATATAATTGATCTTGCCAATATATTTTTATATTTTCTAATGAAATTTCTTCTTCATTGTTAAATGTAATTGTGTTATTTATTTTGGACAAAATGTTTTGCATTTTTCAAGTTTTGTGTAATCTTTAGTTGTCTGAATTACATTTAATAAGTAGATTTTAAATATACAACTACACCTCGCTTAGTGCGGCTTCGATCAGTCCGGATTTTATTAAGTCTAATGAAAATATACAAATAATTTTACGTTATGTTAAAATTTATATCTAATTTGGACAAAATATAATATATTTTTGAAGTAAATGTACAGCTACATCTCGGATAGTACGGCTTCGATCTGTCCGGATTTTATTGAGCAAAATCGAAATATACAATACAATATCTACATATAATTTTACGTAATAATAATCAAATTATTTTGTTAAAATTTATATCTAATTTGGACAAAATATTTTATGTTTTTGAAGTTTTCTTTAATGTTTAATCATCTGTATTACATTCATTAATAGTTTGTAAATATACAGCTACACCTCGTATAGTACGGCTTCGAACAGTCCGGATTTTATTGAAAATATACAAACAATTTTTCGAAATACTAGTCAAAGCATTATGTTAAAATTTATATCTAATTTGGATAAAATATTTTATATTTTTTGAAGGATTGTAAATGTACAGCTACTCTTCGCATAGTGCGGATTCGATCAGTCCGGATATTATTGAGCAAAATCAAAATATACAATACAATATCTACATACAAATTTACGTAATACTAATCAAAGCATTTTGTTAAAATTTATATCTAATTTGGACAAAATATTTTATGTTTTTGAAGTTTTCTTTAATGTTTAATCATCTGTATTACATTTAATAAATAGATTATAAATATACAGCTACACCTCGTATAGTGCGGCTTCGAATAGTCCGGATTTTATTGAACATATACAAACAATTTTACAAAATACTAGTCAAAGCATTATGTTAAAATTTATATTTAATTTGGACAAAATATTTTATATTTTTTGTAGGATTGTAAATGTACAGCTACACCTCGCATAGTTCGGCTTCGATCAGTCCGGATTTTATTGAGCAAAATCAAAAAATACAATACGATATCTACATACAAATTTACGTAATCAAAGCATTTTGTTAAAATTTATATCTAATTTGAACAAAATATTTTATGTTTTTTGAAGGATTGTAAATGTACAGCTATACCTCTCATAGTACGGCTTCGATCTGTCCGGATTTTATTGAACATATACAAACAATTTTACGTAATACTAATCAAAAAATTTTGTTAAAATTTATATCTAATTTGCAGAAAATATTTTTGAAGGATTGTAAATGTACAGCTACACCTCGCATAGTACGGCTTCTATCAGTCCGGATTTTATTGAGCCAAATCAAAATATACAATACAATATCTACATACAAATTTACGTAATACTAATCAAAGCATTTTGTTAAAATTTATATCTTATTTGGACAAAATATTTTTTAAGTTTTCTTTAATGTTTAATCATCTTTATTACATTTAATAAATAGATTGTAAACATACAGCTACACCTCGTATAGTGCGGCTTCGATCAATCCGGATTTTATTATCTTAGCTGAAATAACAATTCCATTCATACGCATATGGTCTCCACGAAGTAACGTTGCATTACCTCAATCAAATTGGTATCCTAATCTTCGATTGATAGCAGATCACTATTACATAAATAAATAATTCAACTAGTCACTTTATAGTCCTGATGATAAACAGATTTGGTACAGATCACACGCGTTTATTTTTTTTTGTATATCCTTTCGTCTTTGACGTCGGAGTGGTTCAGCCAAAATATATATATATAGAGGGAGAGAGAGCTGGGGGTGATTTCGCGACACGACCTCCCTTACGAACGGTTATACTACGACTCCGGGCGTGAGAGTATTCTTCGGGGTGGGCATGCGGACTCAGTTCGGTGGGGGTGCTTCAAGTACAGATCGATTTCGTATATACAGATATAGCGGACACATGGAACTACATACAAACAGAATGCAGGACATGGAGAATCTATGAAGAATGTTACGATCTCTGTTTATTTTTTCTTTTTCAAACCTTTTCTTCCTTTCCTACTATTTGCTTATTTCCGGATATTTGTACATCTACGACTGAATTTCCCTTTAAAGCCAGGTTTACATATTTTCTATTTTTTAAATTTAATACGTACGCATAAGCTTTAGAAATTCATTTCCGCAGGTTACATAAAACTATTTCAAGCTTTCAACCAAACATTTTTCATATTTTTCTAAAACACCTATTTTTCAAACTACAATATTTCCACATCTATAATTAAATACACTTCACTCCATTATTAATTTTGTTTAATTAATACGTAAAACCATATTATATTCCATTGAAATTCAAAATTTTATCATTTTTTTATAAACAAAAATTTGTCTGAAATTACAAATTTCTCTGAAACTATGAAGGCTTCATTTAAATACCGTACATGTAAATTAATGAAAATTGTAACTCGAGATTTTGCATGGATTTATGATTCTCGAATTATTTCTTGACAGAGTTGTCATGTGCATCTCTTACACTAATGCGTGCACGTTTGCATAGTTGTGACACTTTCGCATAAATCACTGTCAAAACTTCGTAAAGCAGATATGTGAGTTGCTTGAAAAGAAACTACACTTTCATGAGACGAGTGAATTGTCAAAAATTTTAAACATATTTATTTTTTTAGTGCTTCCAATTCATCTCTCATCTCTTGCCTCAATAAATTCATTAATTATTAAATTTACTTTTACTGATTTAACGAAATCTTCAATTCAAATTTGGCTTCGATCAGTGCGGATTCAATATAGAATGATTTGAAAATTGAAAAAAGAAAACTAAATTTTGATTGAACAAAAATTAGTACACAAACTTATTGTGTATACCTAAATGTATGCTTTTTTTACTTTATACATTCAAGTATCTTTTTGTGCTGTTTTAAAGACCTCGATTTGTCCGGTTTCCAACTGCAATCAGACTTATTTGAGTAATAATGTTAAATTCATTAATTATTGAAAGGAAATTAAAATCGAAACTAATAACAAAGAATTTGTTGTGATTTAATCAAATCTAATAATGATTATAACTGGTTGAGTATTTGAGTAATGAAGTATGAAAATTTAAGAGAATAAAGAAAGATTTTAATAAATCTAATTCATGTTAGAATTCAATAATTGGATATGGTTTAGTTCAATAGTCACAAATTTATATGAATCTTATTAAGTATACGATCAAATATTAACTTTTTCGTTCTATTATTTTACAAACTTAATCAATGTTTGATTCTAAATTTAAAAAAAACATGATTATATCCAAAAGTATAAAAAAAACAGACTTTTTTCTAATATTTTTATACAATTGAAACGAATAATTTTCATGTAAATTTCATACATTTTCTAATATTTTTATACAATTGAAACGAATAATTTTCATGTAAATTTTATACATTTTTATTCGAAATATGTTTTTTTTTTACTTTCACTATTCAAGTGATTAATGCATAATGTTTTCAATCTACTTTTTTTGATAATTTTATAAGTTTAAATGTGTTGCATAAGTTGTAATTGTTCTTATTTCACCAATTTTATATGTATAATTCTTTAATTATATACTAAATCTTTGAATAATTATATATTTTGTAAGTCTATAATTATTTGTTACTCAAGTTGTAAGATGTTTCAATTACATCAATAATAATTATAAATAAGTATTTAAATAAGTACAAAAAGTATGGATATTTACAAGTAAAAAATTATAACAAATTGTTTATAACTAAAGTTTTTAGTAAACATAGAGATTTGATATGTTTATATACATTCAGAAACTTTGGAAAATGTTATGTTGAAACTTTTTCAAATAAGATCTTCGTAGAGAATCGAAACATCGATCTGAGTAAATCAAGGAAAGTGTCGCTCCGAGACATTCGCATTCGAAGTCATATTTATTACAAATATTGTCGCCGAAGGGAGAAAACTCTCCGCGCCACGAATACAATATTGACTCCTCCGGTATCTCCTCAACCGTACACGTATATTAGAAGATAAAAGGGAACGCACTTTATTGGCCGTATTGCCGTATCCCCAATTGCCAATTCGCGTTCTACCTCTGCAGCAGCAATACCGGATATTTATTAAACTCCGCGACATTCAGAAGCCTCTTCAAAGATCATCGCACCAAAACGAAACATCAAACATTCAAATTAGCCACCGGAATCTCATCTTTTCCCATTCCCATTTTGCAGACATTTCAAATCTTGTTTTTTTCTTCGCAACTTCATACTTTTATTTGAATATTTGATTGCCGTGCGAATTCTTATTGACGAAAAGTATACTCAAAAAAAAAATGATATATTGGACCTCTTCCAATTGTGATGATTTAATCTCACGAGCTATAACCGGATTCACACTTTTTGCTGTATATTTTAATAACAACAATATTAATCTTGTAAAGAAGCATTTCATCTTGTTTGTACAGCTTCCAATTTTTAGCGTGTCTAGACGTTGCAAAAAAAGAAATGTAATAAAATCATCATATTATGAAAGAAACCTAATTCGTTTTTTGTAATTAGACTCGATCGAATTCTGTCGTAATAAAACGCCTTCGCGTAATTGATCTGAAATATGCACGAGCTGGAATTGAATCCGGTTGAGTTTAAATAGAGTTATTGAATATTTGAGCGGGTCGTAAACGGATTACTTATTTATTTAACCTTTGGTAAGTAAGTATTACCGTGTCTTTAAGCAGATTAGTTGTCATGAGGAATTGTAAGTTATCTACGTTATTTTCATCAGATGTAACATTCTGATGATTATAAGAAATTATTTGATTTTACAAGTTTAGTATTATAATATCCAAATTATCCAATCAATTCCCATGTTCATAACAAAGTTATATCAATACATTTGTATCTAATTTTGGAAGTACTATACAAACTGTCCAATAAATTTTCATAATCATCACAATATTACATTTTTACCTGATTTGGGAAGTATACATATTATCAAATCATTTTCCATGATTATAATGCTATTTCTTCATTACCTTTTCACCTGATTTTAAAAGTACTAAATTATTCAATCATTTCCTATAATCATTACGATATTCGATGCTTTTTTCTAACAACTAACGTGAAGAGGTTGTCTTCACAGCAACGTAACTTTTGACAGCTCGTAGTAGACAAACACATAACAGCAGAAAAACTCGTTGGAAGTTGAGTATAAGATGTAATTATCTTGTCCTAACTAAAGTATCAACATTTCACCTAATTTTAGAAGTACTACACTATGAAAATTATCCAATTATTTCCCATCCTCATCACGACATTGCATCATTTGCTATTTCACCTGGTTTCTGCATGCATTATTTCGGTCATATCCAAATTATCCAATTATATTTCCCGCGTCCATCTATCCGTGTACACGTCGAAATCCCGACTAATGTAATTAATATAATCTGCGTCCGGCTAAATTATAAATTACATTCCAATATTATATAATATAATCAAATTCTCCGGGCCGTGGTCGGAATTGTAACCGAATACTAATTTGTAAATTCAATATACGGTTTCGTCCCGCTCCGTAGACACGTTGCAAACTGTCGATAAGGAATCCATCATGTGATGTACATCTGCATAAAATTTAATGACAACGTTGGATGGATAAAAATACAGATGATGGAGTGGTAAAAATGGTACGTAATTATGAGTGGAGGAGAGGCTGCTGCATTATCGGGACTAAGTGAAGTCCTTGAGGAGCAGAGCGGAAAATATGTGCACAGATCGTGGAGCGGAGATAGGTGGGAACGAGCCAAGGTTCTGCGGTGTTTAAAAAGGATGGGACGCTATGAATATATAGAAGAGTTTTAAAGTAAGAAGGGTAAAATTTCTTAAAGCAACAACAAAAAAAAAATTATATAATGGATTTACAAAGGAAAGTAATCTAAAAGGATTATCATACAATTTCATCATTCATTTCTCTGAATGATGAAAAATTAAAAGTTATTTGAGAGCAGATTTTGAATATTATTAATATACTTTTTAGTCATATTTCACTACAATTCAACGATTTTTTCATTGATAAACTTAAATTTTATATATTTTTATATTGATTACAAAATGTATATAATATAACTATGTATATAATGGATTTACAAAGAAAAGTAATCTAATAGGATTATCATACAATTTCATCATCTCATTTATCTGAATGATGAAAAATTAAAGACATTTATGCAACAAAAAAGTTGATTGGAAATTTTACTTTCAGTAAAGTAAATTTATCAATTCATGAAAGCTATTTGAGAGCCGATTTTGAATATTCTTAATATACTTTTTAGTCATATTTCACTACAATTCAACAATTTTTTCATTGATAAATTTAAATTTTATATATTTTTATATTGATTACAAAATGTATATAATATAACTATGTATATAATGGATTTACAAAGGAAAGTAATCTAATAGGATTATCATACAATTTCATCATTCATTTCTCTGAATGATGAAAAATTAAAGACATTTATGCAACAAAAAAGTTGATTGGAAATTTTACTTTCAGTAAAGTAAATTTACCAATTCATGAAAGTTATTTGAGAGCCGATTTTGAATATTCTTAATATACTTTTTAGTCATATTTCACTACAATTCAACAATTTTTTCATTGATAAACTTAAATTTTATATATTTTTATATTGATTACAAAATGTATATAATATAACTATGTATATAATGGATTTACAAAGGAAAGTAATCTAAAAGGATTATCATACAATTTCATCATTCATTTCTCTGAATGATGAAAAATTAAAGACATTTATGCAACAAAAAAGTTGATTGGAAATTTTACTTTCAGTAAAGTAAATTTACCAATTCATGAAAGTTATTTGAGAGCAGATTTTGAATATTCTTAATAAACTTTTTAGTCATATTTCACTACAATTCAACAATTTTTCATTGATAAACTTAAATTTTATATATTTTTATATTGATTACAAAAATTTTAGCTACTTAAGTATCATTAAAGCTTTGAATTATCAAAAAGTAGTCAAAAGTTGTAATTTTTGGAATTTTGTTGATAATTTATTAAATTTTTTATTTAAAATTCTTTAAATTAACATTTTATTATCTCTATAATTAATTTAGTTATTAATTACTATTGTTTAAGTTGTAAAATTTAAATATTTCTATTTTATCCTAAAAATAAAGCTACGAATTATCAAGTGTAATATTCGTATTTTACTAAACCTTTTTTCGTGGATATTTATGATTTTCCGAGTCTCGCGGAAGCTTGTGCTAATTTCGAATTCGCGTAACAACCGGAATTTACGGTCCTCCTATTCCTTTACACGAAACGCGCGGACCCAATAAATTCCATTCGCATCGTTACGTAAGTTGAGCCTCATAAAAGCGCAACTGCGCGCTTATTTTGTAATGGAGAACGGACCCGAAACTAGTTTTTAAAACCCAATTAGAGCTGACCGTGATTCTGATCACCCAGCAAAATGCGTACCTTTTAATTAAACTTTGAACTGAAACAAACATTAAAAAATATTAATGTAAAAACAGAGAGAGATTTGTAATTCGATGCGTTTCCTGTGATCACACTACTACCGCCGGAAGGAGTATTACACTAATTGGATTAATGCCGTTGCGCACCGCCGCCGCAGAAGCAGCAGCAGCCGGAGCACCTAAGATGTCATCCCTCATCAGATACAATGCTTTTCCGGTAAAGTGCATAGATTTGGTTACTATTATAACACGTCATTCCTAATCTAGATTCCTCTGCATCCGAGCGCACCGAAATTCTCAAACATACATACGTGTACGCTCATACATATACACACGTATACGTTCCGAGTTGCATAAGCCATGTGGATTCAGAACTGCGGATAAAAGCTTTCCAGCTCGATTCCTGCATTGAAATTTCGTTTTGTTTTGCGAACCTCGAGAGCCGCCGCCACTCGTGGACGTTATTTGTTTGTCCGTTTTGCGAACAATAACTGTTTTCTGGATGAAATGAAGATGTCCAATGATGGTTTTTGCTCTTTTCGTTGGAGCGATTGAGGTTAATTGTTCGCACGTAATATGGGAGGAAATGAACTTTGACCTTGTCGGTGTATCGATTTTGCAGGCTCAAATCTGCGTAGACACAACACCTCCCCTCTTGCAAAAGAAAATAAAACTTTCTAGACTATACGTTCAACAGCTTATAGTGTTTATGTTACATCATAATCATAGACACAACACCTATCAACAAAAACAGATTATTGAAGATTAAATGTACTAGTTTATTCAATACCTTATAGTTTAAATTTCTTTAAAATATTATGAAGTTACTGAAGTTTCTATAAATTGTTCTAATTGAAGAATCCTAGGAAAAAGACTGTCGTGTTCTGGGATGGAATATCTCTGGACTTTGTGGAATAATTTGTTGTATTAACGATGTAGAGTCCTAGTAGGTTTTATGGAAATCTAGATTAAAGTTAGTGTAATAATAGTATTTATTTAACACTTAGATGATGGTGATTCTTAATCTAGCTTCCAGTTGCTACAAGCATAGGTTGCTGGTCAAGAGTAGAGTAAAACTATAACTGTTACTAGGACTAGGTTATTCCTAGGATTCACATGAGTCGCGAATTAACTACGACTAGGTTCTTCCTAGGACTCACATGAGTCGCGAACTAACTAGGACTAGGACTCTTCCTAGGACTCACATGAGTCGCGAACTTAACTAGACTAGGTTCTTCCTAGGACTCACATGAGTCGCGACTAACTACGACTAGGACTAGGTTCTTCCTAGAACTCACATGAGTCGAGGAAGACAACAAAACATGTGAAGATAGTACACTTAAGTATAATTTACAAACCAAACAAGATATAATAGAAGAATCGAAAAAACATTAAAAACTTACAAAAAATAGCAAAACTTGACAAAATATTTAATAATATTAGATTAGATTAGATTTAAAAAATTATATAAATTTTCACATAAAATTAACAAAAATTGACAAAAACAAACAAAATAATCTTATAATTAATAAGATATAAACTTAAAATGAATGTGACCATACAAGAATCAATGAAAGACAAAAATTGACAAAAATCTTTAGGAACTGACAAAAATTGACAAAACTTGACATAAATAAAATTTAAGAAATTATGAAATTTTTTACATAAAGTTATCAACTTCAAATCAATGTAAGCACAGAAGAATTGAAGAAGGATACAGGAAAAAGAGAAAAAGTAAAAATCACTGAACGAAGAAAGTTAATAGTTTATTTGAAGGAATATCAACAAAAATTAAATCGGTTCTAATGGCAAGGTTGTTCCAAAATTGTCCTATCAGCGTCCTCCCACTGGTCACGTAAATCCATGCGGAGATGGCGGAGGCATTCTAAATTAATGGAATATCTTCAGACTGCACCCAGGACGCCAGCGCCGAGGTGTGGAAATTGGACTGGGACCAGCGAGGCAGCCGCTGCCGAAGCACCGACACTGTCTTTTGCAGTCAAATATTAATGATTGAGATGAGAATTTTTTGGGGGGGCCGGGATTCAACCGGGGACACACAGTTAATTCCACGGCAATCGCTGCCACGGAGAAAGTGGCGAAAGATGAACCAGAAAAAGAAAATCTCATCTCTGCTTTTTTTTTCTTCCTTCAGCTACTTTGGATCTTCGCATTTTTCACGGGACCGACAAATTGCGTCGAAATTGCTCGTCGTTATTAAATTTAAAACGGAGCCTCTGCGGTAATGGCTATTATACTCTGGTTTATTTATTATTTTTTTCTTACCTTCTCGACGATTTCTGCCCCAAAACCGGATAAATAAGGGAAGTGGAAGACATCGCAATTTTTGATGATCTTGGATTAAGTAAGTAATGAAGGAGTTTCATTTTGCATTTAATTCACTAAACTAGTATCAGAATCTACTATATCATAATGTTGAGTATTAAAATTAGATTATAGTTGGTAAAATTTGACAAAAATGATAAATTGACAAAATCTGACAATATTTAATAAAAAGTGTCCAAAACTGACAAAAATTTCTATTGGTTACAGTTCTGATATATCTGCAATAATATTAACAAAAACTGACCAAATCTGATAATAATTGATAAAAAGTAACAAAATAACATTATTGGTTACGTTTTTGATGTCATTAGATTGTTACTCAAGGACAACAATTATGCATGAAAAGAGCTGTAAAACTATTATGAAAAGGACTGAAATAGCTGTAACTTTGAATTAATCTAACTGGAGAATTAGTATGTGCAGCATATGGGTAAAATAATTACAGCTGTAATTGCAGGGAGTACAGAATCGGAAATCTATTAGGCAAAACAAGAAAATGTTGGAGGAACAGCTTAAAACGTAATAACTCCATTGCTATTCATTAGGAGGAAGACAGGATAATCTGGGACTTAAACCGTTTTCGGTTTTGTTTTCGCCGGAGTCACATGAATAGGCGCGATCATTATTCCCGAACGAATGTCGTTCATTGGCCATAATATGGCCATTACCAATCCAGAACCATAATTATTCTCTCTCTGTCTGTTCTCTCCCTAAACGCGCTCACATTTAATGGACCGTGCAGCATTCGCCGATTGATAAAATTGCAAATAAATAACTCTTCCGTCTGGCTTACACGGAATTACCGACGAATTGCGTCCATTTATTTGAAGCCGATCAATTAAAATTGCTTTTAAACTCGATGCGATATACATTTTTACCTTCACTTTCCAACAAAACCAAAAAGAGAGAGAGAGAGAGTAAAAGAGAAAAAGTAACAAGAATTTGCATATTAATTGCAAATTCCGTACAGCCATAATATGGACGCACCGAAATAACCATAGTTCAATTAATATAAAGTGCACAAAAATGTACAGCCTGCAAATTGAATTATACAATGTGCTTTCACCGAAAGAGGGACAGAGTTTTTTTTTGAATGCCACGTTTTTATTTTTTTTTATTTGCTCGTTTACAAAAATAAACATCGTGAAAATAGATTCGGAAAACCCATTTCAATATGATGTGTATGTGCCTGGAAATTGATGTGCATATAAAATCTATTCGTATCGTGTTTTGTGTGCTTATTTATGAACATAAACAGATATTCAAGTAAATACAATAGAATAGAAATAAAAAATATATAATTTAACAGATTTATTTGTGACATGGTGAAATAGAGTTTGGATTTTATTCAGTTATTGAACGCACTTTATGCTACAACAAACAATTATTTGATTACAATTTTATTTAGAAACTTAGGTAAAAGCATTGCTTTTGTATAGATCAGTGGTCGGCAAAGTGCGGCTCCAGAACCGCATGTGGCTCTTAAACTCCTTAAGTGCGGCTCTGGCACAAATATCCACGGAGGCGCAACAACTTTCCAAGGAGATTCAAGTATGAAATTTAGTTTTATTTAGTGTACAAATGTAATAAAAGTTTACTTAACAAGCAGATTTGTCTCCCAATTTTGTTTTAAATTGTTGTAATGTTCATATTTGTCTCTTTGGCTAATAAATTTGCCGACCATAGATTATTAAATTCCATTGCCTCAATTCTTCAAAAGTAAATATCTTGAATAATTTGATTTTGTGTAGATTCATTAGTATTCTATTCTGTGACAAAAAACGACAGAAATTGACCAAAATCAACAAAAATCAACAACAATTGACAGAAAAGTAACAAGAATTATATACAGTTTAAAGATAGTTCAGAAAGCTAAAGATAATAATTTCAGACCTACATTCACCAGTTGCATTTCCATTGGGATCTAAGAGAACACTACGGTAAGTTATCTCAGCATCAAAGTGAAAATAAGCACTTCCAATTCTCCCATATTTTTTTATGTTCACTCCTCGTGCGTCTTCCAGAGGCAGTTACAAATCTTAATTTAAAAGTCCCGGCAGTAAAGCGTTTGTAATAAAAATAGATTCCTCATTTCGTGGCCCTCTTTGTTCTCTCGCACACAAGCATAAATATATATTCTTGCATCCACTTTCGCGCATTTCGGAATATCCCTTGATGGAGTTATATGCGGAAAGTTCATCGATAAATCTAGCGCCCTTCAACGCAACTCGCGACTGCTATAACTACAGATTTATATATTGCAATATATGCGGCGACCGCAAGTCCCTTCGATACATAAAACACGAGCAGATAAAACGACAGTCGAAACAAAAAAAAACGAATATAATATATGTATATATAAAAAAAAGGTACATAACTTACACAAAGCTATTTATACAAAGGAAAGTTTTGCTATAAATTTGCTATAAAAGTTTGCATTATTTCTTTAAACTTTTCTTTAATGTAGAAAATAAATTGTACTTAAAATATTCACAATATTTATCAGAAAACTTAAGTTTTGTATAATAAATTTTCAAAACTTAAGTATTAATTAACATTTATTCATTATAAACGAAATAAATTGAATAATTTTTACTTTATATTGGACAAGTTTACAAAATTGAAAATTAATTTAATGGAAATTCTTATAATTATATTACTATGTAAAATTACCAATGAAAAATAATGCAAAACCAGTGTAAAAGTAGTTATTTTATGGACGGTTAAAGGTTGCAATTTTCAGCGCGTGCGGTTATCTAATTTTCAGCGTTTGCACTAAATTGCGTAATTTACCATACATGGGCATTATTAAAATATGCAAATGTCGTGGCACAACATAGAGGCCAATTATAACTTAAACCAAAATTGAGGTCCCATGTAATATGTATATGCAAAACTCACGCAATCAGCTGCACCGACAACAAGGACGAACAATAAAATTACGAAATTCAGCACAAAAAACAAGGACACTCATAAACACTATACATATTTCAGTAACAATTTTGAATCACATTAAAAAAAAAAACAAGTAAAATTTAATAGGAGTTCCGCAAGGTTCTCTACCTGGGTCCTATTGTTTTAAATTGAATTATTTACTTTAGTATTTATTTACTCAACAAAAAAATGTGCAAAAGTTTAAATTTAAGAGTAAAACGAGTTCCTCAAATTACTGTACTAGGTCTTATTTTTTTTTAGTAACGTAATGAAAATAATTAATTTTGCATTAGAGATGAACTATTCAAGGCTGCAATGATGGAAAATAATTGGGGGAAATAATAGCTGGATCAGTAACAGTTACTTCTATAGAATGTATTAGGATCTGTGGGAGTCGTGGGAATCGATGCGCAGCAATTAATTCGCATTAGGCATTGTCTCATTATGAGCGAGATGCCGTCTACGTTTAATTGTAATGACTCCACGATTCCCGGGAAGGCTTATCGAGATGATTAATGCAAGGAAATGGAAAAACTGCACACATCTCATCCTGCTAAAAGGACACCCATTACATCGAACACGAGAGACAGCAATAATTTCAACATGGGATTCTTCTCCGTGATTTATACCGAAAACCCTAACCTTTCCCCTGTTGTTTCAACGTATTATATTTATACATGTTTTTTTTTTATCTTTATTTTCCTTTTTCTTTGCGTTTCCTGACGTTTTGCATTATTCAAAGATTGGCCTCGCCCTGTGATTTCTTCGCACAGAGGAACGCAACACCTCACCTCTTCATATATATATATATATATATA
>NW_017098990.1:0-8728 GCF_001412225.1 Nicrophorus vespilloides
TAAAGGGTAGATTAATAATTTCCCTAGGTATTTACACTAATGCCGTTCCGTGTGAAGGGTTTCATAACTGGGGTGACCCTAAACATCTATTTTTTTTCAATACAGATGAATACAATTTCTTGTTTCAAAAGATTATTCACAATATAAATAAATTTATATTATCAAATTTAATACATGTTTAATCTCATGTTTGTTTCACATTAAATCTGTTTGTTAGCACGGAAAATCGATGCTTCGCTTTTTGGAGGATTAAATTCCAAATTCAAAGGCGAAATTGTTTCCGTTATAAACAACAAAATCCATTTCGGACAATATTATGAATCGTTATTATGCATAGTTATAGCTTCATTCCAAAATTCATTGATGAAACACTAAAACGCGTTTTGTTTATATACAAGAAAATTACATTTAATGTTACAATTTAAAAATTAATTACAAGGTAATAGGAAATAGTACAAATCTGATATTAGACTAATTGGAAAGGCTACAGTTTTACCTTTAATTTTCATAGTTTATTATCTAATTGACGTTTGGTGTTATCGAATAATTAAATAAAACGTGAAGACGCAAACAGATATGAAGAAAAGGCCAAATCTTTATTATTAACTTGTATTGCGTAATTGTAGTTATGTAAATATATAAATTAGATGTATACAAAAAAATATAAGTATCTAAAATAATGTTGTCGAGTATTTTCTGGAAATTGTACGAATCATAACAGAAAGTAATTGGAAAAAAAATTGTTAAAATTAGAAAATTTGTTGTATAAAAATAAACAATGCCACAGACTTACCAATGGACTTGTTGGAAAGGTTGTAACTTTAACTTTAATATAAATATATGATTGTTTAGTTAGCATGTGTAATTGTCGAGTAATTAAATAAAACGTGAAGACGTGAACTGATTTGCAAATATCGTCAAAACTAAATCAATAATTAACAAATATGAAAAATAATGAAAACATAGGTTATAGAAGACTATTTTTCAAGTGATTATAAAAATCTATAACAAAAAAGTTTATAGTCGTCGATATATTATGTAATTTGTTTGTGAGGAAACGAAAATTTAGAAGAATTTTACTACTTAAATTGGAAAATTGATTGCAGCAAAATGGAATTTTTTTATATACAAGAAAATTACATTTAATGTTACAATTTGAAAATTACTTACAAGTTACCTATAATTTGCATAATTTATTATCTAATAGGCGTTTGCTGTAATAAAACGTGAAGACGCGAACAGATATGAACAAAAGGTCAAATCTTTATTATTAACTTGTATTGCGTAATTGTAGTTATGTAAATATATAAATTAGATGTATACAAAAAAAAATATAATTTTCTAAAATAATGTTGTCGAGCATTTTCTGGAAATTGTACGAATCATAATAGAAAGTATTTGGAAAAAAAATGTTAAAATTAGAAAATTTGTTGTATAAAAATAAACAATGCCACAGATTTACCAATGGACTTATTGGAAAGGTTGTAACTTTAACTTTAATATAAATATATGATTGTTTAGTTAGTATGTGTAATTATCGACTAATTAAAAAAAAACGTGAAGACGTGAACTGATTTTCAAATATCGTCAAAACTAAATCAATAATTAACAATTATGAAAAATAATGAAAACGTAGGTTATAGAAGACTATTTTCAAGTGATTATAAAAATCTATAACAAAAAAAGTCTATAGTCTTCGAAATATTATGTAATTTGTTTGTGAAGAAACGAAAATTTAGAACAATTTTACTGCTTAAATTGGAAAATTGATTGTAGCAAAATGAAAAGTACCACTGATCTGAAAATAATCGTATTAGAAATGGCATAGTTTTATCTTTAAAATGTATGTTTACTGATCTAATTGGTGTGCGTTGTTATCGAGTAATTAAATAAAATGTAAAAGCCAATTTTTGAATAATGTTTTTCGTGGATTAAAATATTGTTGTTGGATCTATAGAATTTTTAAATTAGATGCGTTCTTTATATTATAATGATGCGATTCTGTCAAGTTTCATGTACGTAGGGCTTGCATTATCTGAAGATGTTTTGTTGTGAATGGGGGGAAACATCTTATGATAATGTAAAGTTTGTCCGTTACAATGGACGATGCAAGTGATGTTTGCAAAGTCTATTGTTGCACATCTCGGATAACGTCGCTGGATGTGGGTGTAGTAATTCAATGCTGCTGCTGTTGCTGCTTCGAATCTGGTGCACGTCATTCACGTTCATTTCCGATTCGATCGGGTGACTTTGTGCAACTCTTTTCACCTTGGTAACGATTAAAAAAAAACCGCGTACGAAGCGAGAGAATCAATCAATTAGATGTCAATTTAAAAACATGACTGAAACATGTCAAAAAAATCCTCGAACGGGAGTGCAGAGGATGGCGGCGACGGTGAGCGGTCATCTTCGAAGGTCGAAGCAGGGAGTCGGAGCAGAGATGGCGCCTCCACATCCATCACCAACGACAGCTCAGACCTGAATGACAGCTTCTTGAGGCAACTGAAATTGATGAAGGAAAGGGTGAGCCTGCTGGATGGAGACGTAACGACGTCTGGCTCGAAGGACGCCGACTCCGAGTGCAGCACCCTCAGGTCCATCAGCAACATACAGACCTACGAAAATGTTAATTATCCAGAGGAAGCGGTAGAAATACAAGAGAACTATCAGTTGGTGACGCCGAGGACGCTCGAAGTTCCACCGAAAAAGATGTGCTTCGACGATCAAGTCAGATTGAAACGATCGATTTGGACTGAGAGGAATTTGGAATCTCCTCCGATCGAATCGCAGTTACCTTTAGAACCTAACGTTATTGTAGTTAATAATAATAGTTCGAGCGATTCGAAAAGCTCGACGAGCCAAGAAAGTTTATCCAATGTAACAACGACAATCACTTGCATTCTTTCCTCGGCTTCATCGGAAACCAAAGGCGTTGAAATCTTAGGCAAATATTTAGAAAACGAAACAGCTATTTGTCCCAGCAATTTCACAGTTGCGGCCTTGTTCAAAACGAAAATCATCACGAACGGCTTCAAAAAGATCTTCAACATATCCAAATCGAAATCCACGAACAGCACGGCGCGCGTCGAAGATCTATCCTACCTTTCCGACGAGCAAGTGATACGAACTATAAACTACTCCGATTACCATTTACCGGTCGGTCAACTTCACGAATTACCCAACACCAAGAGCTCCAAAGAAATAATCAACTCTTTAGCCAACAAAGTCTTCAAATCCACCGAAGACGTACCCGAATCTTCGATAGGTATAAGCTCACCCACATCAACGATAAGTCCGCACAAGAGTTACAAGCATTTAGCAAGGAAACACAATACTTATATCGAAGAGAACATTGGCGACGGTTGCGAAACTTTCAGATGCGCGAACGCTATCTTCCAGAGGAGACCTCAGATCCTGGATTTGGCTTATTACGATGTCGATTTAGTGAGGACGGCTGAAGCTGGTGGTGATACGCAAATTGAAATTCCCGTTGTTGCTGAAAGCGAAAGCGAAGATGAAATTCCTGAAGCTCAACCTGAATCGAATTGTTGCAATATGCGACAGGTGGCGCAGTTTTTATTCCCCAAGAAGACGAATCGCTATTTTTTTTGAGAGAGACAAAATAAAAATTCGCTTGGTTGGCAAAACTAAATTAATAATTAACATTATGAATGAAAATAATGAAAACATAGGTAATAGATGACTATTTTTTAAGTGATTATAAAATCTATAACAAAAAAAAGTTTATAATCGTCGAAATATTATGTAATTTGTTTGTGAAGAAACGAAAATTTATAACAATTTTACTACTTAAATTGGAAAATTGATTGCAGCAAAATGGATTTTTTTTTATATACAAGAAAATTACATTTAATGTTACAATTTGATAATTCATTACAAATTACCTATAATTTGCATAATTTATTATCTAATAGGCGTTTGCTGTTATCGAATAATTAAATTAAACGTGAAGACACGAACAGATATGGAGAAAAGGCCAAATCGTTATTATTAATTTGTACTGTGTAATTGTAGTTATGTAAATATATAAATTAGATGTATACAAAAATAAATATAAGTATCTAAAATAATGTTGTCTAGCATTTTATGAAAATTGTACGAATCTTAATTGGAAAAAAAAATTCTTAAAGTTAGAAAATTTTATTATATAAAAATAAACAATAACACAAATGTACCAATGGAATTGTTGGAAAGGTTTTAATTTTAACTTTAATATAAATATATGATTGTTTAGTTAGCATGTGTAATTATTGAGTAATTGAATAAAACTTGAAGACGTGAACTGATTTTCAAATATCGTCAAAACTAAATCAATAATTAACAATTATGAAAAATAATGAAAACATAGGTTATAGAAGGCTATTTTTTAAGTGATTATAAAAATCTATAACAAAAAAAGTTTATAGTCGTCGAAATATTATTTGTTTGTGAAGAAACGAAAATTTATAACAATTTTACTACTTAAATTGGAAAATTGATTGCAGCAAAATGGATTTTTTTTATATACAAGAAAATTACATTTAATGTTACAATTTGAAAATTAATTACAAATTACCTATAATTTGCATAATTTATTATCTAATAGGCGTTTGCTGTTATCGAATAATTAAATAAAGATATGAAGAAAAGGCCATATCTGTATTATTAATTTGTATTGCGTAATTGTAGTTATGTAAATATATAAATTAGATGTATACAAAAAAATAGAAAATAATTGGAAAAAAAAATTCTTAAAATTAGAAAATTTTATTATATAAAAATAAACAATAACACAAATGTACCAATGGACTTGTTGGAAAGGTTTTAATTTTAACTTTAATATAAATATATGATTGTTTAGTTAGCATGCGTAATTATTGAGTAATTGAATAAAACGTGAAGACGTGAACTGATTTTCAAATATCGTCAAAACTAAATCAATAATTAACAATTATGAAAAATGATAGAAGGCTATTTTTTAAGTGATTATAAAAATCTATAACAAAAAAAGTTTATAGTCGTCGAAATATTATTTGTTTGTGAGGCAACGAAAATTTAGAAGAATTTTACTACTTAAATTGGAAAATTTAGTTCGGCAGTTTTTATTCCCCAAGAAGAAGAATCGCTATTTTTTTTGTGAGAGAGACGAAATAAAAATTCGCTTGGTTGGCAATGGTTTTGCGTAATGTTTTTTTTCAACGTCTGTCAGTTTCGTAAATTAGTTTTCGCTTTGTTTGTTTGTTTGTTTTGTGTCCAATTACTGTTTTTCGCTTATGAATGTGTAAATTATGGGGGATGTCGGGCCGATCGAGTACTTCTTCTACGGTGGTGTCGGTGGTATGTGCACTGTGCTCGTCGGACATCCGTTCGATACGGTGAAGGTGCGACTGCAGACGCAAGCGACCCCGAAGCCTGGGGAGAAGCTCAAATACCAGGGGATGATCGATTGCTTTCAAAAGACTATAAGGAAGGAGGGTCCGTTAGCAATTTACAAGGGTATGGTCGCGCCTATTGTTACCATCACGCCGATCTACGCCGTCTCCTTCATGGGCTACCGGATCGGGAGGGAGCTGATCGGACCGAAGGATCTGAAAGACTTCAGGAACATCCATTATTTGGGTTCGGGTCTGTTTTCCGGATTCTTCACCTCGACGGTGATCGCGCCTGGAGAGAGGATCAAGTGTCTGCTGCAAATCCAAGAGGAGGGACCGAAGAAGTATTCGGGACCTGTAGATGTTGTCGTCAAACTGTACAAAGCTGGAGGTTTACCCAACATCTTCAAAGGGTACACGATGACCTTGTGCCGAGATATGCCTGCCAGCGGCATGTACTTTCTGACGTACGAAGCCTTGAAGAATTATCTATCGGAGAACGGGACCGTTGATATGACTGTGCTGAAGACCATACTCGCTGGTGGAATTGCCGGGATGGCCAATTGGTTCATCGGGATGCCCGGAGATGTGATCAAGAGTCGAATACAGACTTCGTCGGAAGATACAAGTCCGAAAGCTCGCACCATCCTCAAGGAGCTGTTAGCCACCGAAGGACCGACAGCTCTCTTCAAGGGTCTCATCCCTGTCATGGTGAGAGCCTTCCCCGCGAACGCAGCCGCCTTCTTAGGATTCGAATACTCTAAGAGATTCGTTCGATACTACATCTTAGGAATACCACCAGAACAGACCAAATGATTTAGGCAACAACAAATCTTTACGTATTCTTTACAAACAATGTAATTTAAAAGTGTAATTAAAGTAATGAAATTTTTAAAATTAGCATTATTGAAAATTTCTATATTCAAAAGAATAAACAGTTTGATAAATAATACAAATTTTCTTAAAAATTGGTTGCATTATGTAAGAACTATAAGAATATAATATGATACGTGAATCTTTACCCTGCGGACAAATAAATGCGATAAAATGTAAACAAACTATACGTTTATATGGTGGAATGTAAAAACGGGAGAAAATTGGTCGTTAAAGTTGCTCAAGAAAGAGTCAATAGTCATGCGCTTTCGTATCGATCCTGCGGGATGCAGACGCGAGTCCTTCTGGTCCAGGCAGCATCGCGAACATGGCGGAATCCGGGTGGGCGTAACGCGCGTGGATCCTTTCCTCGACAATGAAGTTTATCCTGTGTCTTCCGGTGCTCGCGTTCACCACCTTAATCCTTCTGCAGGATGTCTCAGGTAAACGAGTGATTGTAGCAGCAAAAGTGAAATCCAATCGGAAAGAGAGATATCCACGAAGTGTTAAATGCAAAGTGTGATTAGCGCTTCTTCTTTCAAAAGAACAAACAAACAAAAACAAGCTATGGTTCTTCATTTGCAAGCGAAATGCACCTTCTCTCGTGCTCGAGCAAATATTGAACCAAGTGATCTGGCGTGCGGCCAATTAGATTTGAGGCTATCATCATCATCCTACAGTCTATTCTTAATAGGCTATTCATATAATACCTCTCAGGAAAACTCAGCAGATTTCCATTTCATCTCGCAAATGTGACCTTCGATCGGCAATATTTGGGTCGTGCAAATGACTGGGTCAATGCCCAATCCATTATTATTACTATTACAACTAAAAACGCGACAAGAAGTTAATGAAAATAAATGCAATCATTAAGATTTGTTAACATTGTGAAATTGACCTTCTCAATTTGGGTTTCTATGCTGCAAATTGCAATTGATCATTAAATTTTTGCAGGTGGATTCATGCAGATGGAGGCGAATCCGGACGCGAAACGGCTCTACGACGATCTTTTGAGCAACTACAATCGATTGATCAGACCGGTCATCAACCACACGGAAACTTTAACGGTTTGGTTGAGCCTGAAACTGTCGCAGCTGATCGAGATGAACCTCAAGAATCAGATCATGACGACGAATCTCTGGGTCGTGCAGGTAAACAAATTTTCAGTTTACAAAATTATTAAATCTTGTCAACTCTGTTTGCTTCGAACATTAATCAACAAACGCGTTTGTGTACATTACCTGTGTATCTCTGATGCACTGCAGATTTTAATTACCGAACCTGTGGGAAAAAAAAAACTAAATTAATTATTTTCGTTGTTTGCGCAATACAACAATTCAGCGTATTCTCGGGTTTAATAGGGAATATTTACAATCGTCTTATTTATTTTTTGAAAAAAATTATTAAGATTTGTACAAATTACATATTTCAATAACTTTCAGGTCGATAATCAATTAGTGGACAAATCTGTAAATGTTTAATTTCGCATTAAAATAGACAGAAAATTAATTTTCATATAAAGTAAACCAAAAAACTTAAAAGTTTAAAAAAACTATTGACTTCTTCTCAAATAATGTAAGTTTAAAAGCTTTAAGTTTGATGATTAATTAAAAACCTCTGAATTTTCCACAAATATACAAGTTTTAAAAACTTTGACTAATTAATTAGAGAAATCTCCTAACAAGTATTGATATAATTCTCATATTTAAAAGATGCAACAAAATTATAAATAATTTTTAAAAACAAATAAATTCACACCATTTCCATATGTAATAAAACTTCTTTTCACTGAATAATTTGCAAATAAATGTAGTGTAATATCTTTTATCATTGATTAATTAAAAACCTCCGAATTTTCCACAAATATACAAGTTTGAAAAACTTTGACTAATTAATTAGAGAAATCTCCTAACAAATATTGACATAATTCTTATATTTAAAAGATGCAACAAAACAGTTTTGATAAATCATAAATAATTTTTAAAAACAAATAAATTCAAACACTATTTCCATATGTAATAAAACTTATTTTCAATGATTAATTTGCAAATAAATGTAGTGTAATATCTTTTATCATTGATTAATTAAAAACCTCTGAATTTTCCACAAATATACAAGTTTTAAAAACTTTGACTAATTAATTAGAGAAATCTCCTAACAAATATTGATATAATTCTCATATTTAAAAGATGCAACAAAACAGTTTTGATAAATCATAAATAATTTTTAAAAACAAATAAATTCACACAATTTCCATATGTAATAAAATTTCTTTTCAATTATTAATTTGCAAATAAATGTAGTGTAATATCTTTTATCAATGATTAATTAAAAAACCTCTGAATTTTCCACAAATATAAAAGTTTTAAAAACTTTGACAAATTAATTAGAGAAATCTCCTAACAAGTATTGATATAATTCTCATATTTAAAAGATGCAACAAAACAGTTTTGATAAATTATAAATAATTTTTAAAAACAAAT
>NW_017098990.1:8746-10578 GCF_001412225.1 Nicrophorus vespilloides
ATCATTGTTGATAAATTAATTGCTTAATTTGTCGATTTTGTACAAAGTTCTGAAGAGACTGAAATTCACAAAACGGGAAAAGTTCACTCGATTGCGTCCTCGAGCAAATAGCTACGGTTGTTTACGGTAAATATTAAAGTCGCAAATATCACTGCGACGAGTGAAAATGGGGAAAATCTGTTTAAACGTGCGTAATTTGATTTTCCTTTTGTATACGACGACCGAACGAGGAGATATTGTTTGAATATCGCAAATTCAGGGAAAATTTACAAAGAGATAGTCGGATGGATGGCTTCATTACAATACGCTTAATTCTGTTAATTATGTTGTTTGTTGTCTGCATTATTAATTACGATAATCTCGGAAACTAGGTGAACCGAGAGATTAAGTCATTCTTCATTTCGGATTAAACAAAAGTTACAATTTTCACATTTTTTTCGGATATCAATGTAATTTTATAATACGCTTTATAATGGATTTTAAATAAGTTATTATCTAATCCTTAAACTCGTTGCATCACAAATACTTGTGCAAGTTGTCAAGTATCTTATTTTCTATGAAGCATGATTTTAAGGCCACTCCACAAATACTTGTGTAAGTTGTCAAGTATCTTCATTCAAACTTTAAGGAACTTCAGAATGTATATTTTCAACGAAACAAGTCTATTGATTCAAATGTGATGATTGTAATGCCACTACACAAATACTTGTGCAAGTTGTCAAGTATCTTAATTCAAACTTTAAAGAATTCCAGAATGTATATTTTCAATGAAACAAGTCTACTTGATTCAAATGTGATGAATTTAAGGCCACTCCACAAATACTTGTGCAAGTTATCAAGTATATTCATTCAAATTTTAAAGAATTCCATAATGTATATTTTTAATAAAGCAAGTATACTTGATTGAATATGATGATTGTAATGCCACTACACAAATACTTGTGCAAGTTGTCAAGCATCTTAATTCAAACTTTAAGAAACTCGAGAATGTTTTTTTTTCAACAAAACAAGTCTACTTGATTCAAATGTGATGATTTTAAGGCCACTCCACAAATACTTGTGCAAGTTGTCAAGTATTTATTCAAACTTTAAGGAACTCTAGAATGTATATTTTCTACGAAGCAAGTATACTTGATTCAATGTGATGATTGCAAGGCCACTTCAAAAATACTTGTGTCAAGTATCTTATATAAATCTTGGATGGATTACGTTAATCTACTTTGTTAAGTATTTAAAAAAATAGTACACAAGTCTACTTAGTCAAGTACTTTAAGTGCAAGTTGTTAAATATTTTGATTTGAGCTTCAAAGAGCTTAAACCAGTCTTCTTCATTGAAGGATGTCAAATAAAGAAAATACTTATGCACTTTACCAAGGAAATTTGATGAACCACAAAATCAGTATTAAGTAAAGTCGACCTACTTGTCACAACTGTATTTCTTTGCACGAAGAAATCAAGTATTCATTGAAATAAACAAAAAGAAAACAAAAATTGAAGCAATCTTCTTTGCAATTAAAACGATTCTTAATTAAAAATAAATATTTGCAATTTCCAATTCATTTAATATTTACGCGTCGCACATTGAGCTCTAAATATTAAATGCAACGAGAAGGACGACTTTTTCCCACTCCTTTTTTTTCCATGTCCTTTAATTTCGATTTCCTGTACGAATAATCCGATCACCAGTTGTTTCATTCATTGAAAAATCATAGCTTGCTTTGTTTATTTACGAACCGATTAATTTTTGCGCGTTTCTCTTTTTTCTTTCTCGCCGTATTTTTGTTTTTCACGCTTCGCACTCTTCGGAAGATTTTTTCTTTTTGTTTTTTTTT
>NW_017098990.1:10599-16499 GCF_001412225.1 Nicrophorus vespilloides
TTTTTTTTTTTTTTTTTTTTTTGCGAAATTTGAATATGCAAATGCGTTCCGTTTTCGAATTTTCCGCGTATGGAAATTTCACAGCGCTGAATAATGAATTATTAATTCTGCAGCTGCAATGTTCATTCGCTAAGCTTCATTGTGCATTTTTTTTTTGTTTTCGTAAGAGAAGAAAATAATTATTTTACACGTGTAATCCGATGTATTGTAAAACTCCAAAGTTTTTGCATACTATAAAGCACAGGAATGTATCTATACTTGCTGGATTAATTCTATGTATTATAGTTTTCGAGTAAATCAATGAAATGTGAAAACACTGTTTTTTCGAACGTTCTTATTTCAATTTTTCAACTTTGAACGCGTATTACAGCAATATGGATAAGAGCACAGGAATGCATCTATACTTGCTGGATTCCCCAAACATTCAGTTTTTATATGCATATATTGGATTCATTCTATCTATTATATTTTTCGAGTAAAACAATGAAATGTGAAAACACTGCATTTTCGAACGTTCTAATTTCAATTTTTCAATTTAAACGCGTACTACAGCAATATTAACCACGTTTTCCATAAATTAACTAAAACGTTTCTAAATATATTAATTTAAAACAAAACCAAATGTATTAGATTTAATTCATAATTAATAATAATTTTGTTATGAATATAATATAATAAATCGGTTTACCATTGGAATAACAACAATTAAAATATCATAATGCAATTACGTATTATTCTTTGCATAATTTTAAATATTTTTTAGGAGATGGTTCGTCAATTAATGAGCGAAACGTCTTACTCTATCTGACAGTTATGGAAACTAAATTGACCGAAATGAATCAAAGCTACTTACTGAAATGTCCTGTAAGTTACTACTTGAATCCTTGATGTAAGTAACACTAATAATTATATTGTAAATCTTATAAATTATATGATATAATGATATTTATTTTACAAAATCTTATGTTAACTCAATTTTTCAGTGAATGCAATCCAACGCCAACTGAAACAATAACAAAGATGACAAATTTCGTGGACACCATAAATATCAATTTGACCAATAAAAATTTAAACAAATAAAAAGATCCAAGTCATCCGCAATTGCGTTTTTGTTTATTTTTCTTACATGATATCTACTGTCATTATTCTATAATCATACGTAATTTTAGCAACCCTTCTAATTACTAATTTTTTCATTTCGGATAAAAAAAAAGAACACTGTTCAGATTTACAGAGGGATGGCTTCAAAGGAAAAGAAAAATTTAACGCCTGAGGAAAAATTCAAGTTGGAATTGCAGACGGAAACGGAACTGTTAAGGCTGCAGAGACAGGTTTAATAAAATACGTCGTGGGTTTAAAATATATTTTGTATTAAATGTGTTTTTAGTATCATATTTTGGAACGGGATAGGAACACGTTTACTGGTTCTAACTCAGGAGGATTATCGAAGCAAAGGAAAGTAATCGATATTCTTCAAAGGGAATACAATGAGATTCTAACAGATTTGAGCGTCGCGGCGTCTGAAGCTAACGCCAAAAATGATGCGAAAATCGCTGACAATCTGCGTACTTTGCTCAAGGAACACAACAGCTTCGTTTCAGATATTAAAAGAGAGAAAGCGTATTTGAGTGAGCTGGACGTGCAGATCACTTTAGCAAAGAAGGGAATCGTAGAGCTGAAATCCAGTCAAGTGACGGACATTCAATGCACGCAGAGAGTTTTAGAAGGACAAAGGACTTTGGAGGCTTTAGAGAATAAACTGGATATTGCTACGAAGCGTTTCTGCATGACCTTGACGGAGAACCGAAAGCTTCGTCAAGAGATCGATCATCTGCTCAAAGATAGGTCTCATTTCAATAAGCTTTGGGATAAATTGGTGACGAGTTTGGCGCAAGGAAAGAAGTTCATGTTGGATTTGATCGAACAGGCGACTATTGCTTACGATCAACGTGAGGAATGGTGTCAAAAATTGCAGACGTTGAGGACGAGAGCCTTGAGCGAATACACAGCTCACGTGCAAGAGATGACGGAAATGCAGCGCGGCATCGACAACGAAACCAAATTGCAAGAGTTTCTCTCCATCAAGGGGCAAAAACGAATAATGAAGAATTTGCTAGCAAAGGAGCATCTCAAGAGGGAGCAGCAAAAGAAGGACATGCAGGAATTGCTGGAAAAATACAATAATATAGTTGAACAAATCAAGGTGTTATTTAGTATTATATAATTAGTTCAAAATGATTTGTGAATTTATTATTGTAGAGTTTCACAGGCGAGAGCAGCGTGCACAAAGTAACCGAAAAGTTTGCTGCTTCGGAAATGGAGAACTTTTCCATGTTTCAATACGTGATCGAGTTGAATAGGGAATTAGAGGAATCGAGCGACGAATTAATGAGTTTACACATGAATATAGGTAGATACTCGTATATGCTATACTGCTTCTTATTAAATTCTCCTTTTATCACAGATGCACAGCGAAAGTTGCACAATTTACGTGGAATTCAGCAACAGGAAAAGTTGGCCCGAATCGAATTGGAACTGGAGAACACTCAGAAAGAAGTTGGTAGTGCTGAGAAAGAGCTCGAATCGTTAGAAACGTTATTGAAGGATCTTCTGGAAGGAATTACGCGAATATTCAGGATGTGCAAATGCTCGAATGCACCGTTGATGGAATTATTAGGTCTTTAATGTTTTGAAATATTTTGATTAGAAATTAATTTAATTATTTGTAGGTAACAACAGTTCTATTAATATGCAAAATGTGCTTTTGTATTTGGAAATTTTGGAAAAGAAGATCAATGAGCTTATTGTCAATACTTATTATAAAGAAAAGAAGGTAAGAAATAATGTTCTTAAGTTTATAATTTAATTTTGTGTTTATTGATGTGTTGTTGTAGGATAAAAAGAAGGGTGCTGTTCGGATAATAGGAGAAGAGAAATACAAGTATCATTTAATAGCAGTTGATGAGCTTGTTGATAAAGATCCATGCCCATTGTAAGTATTTTTTATATCTAGTCATATAATGAAGTATTAAGTATATTCCATAGTTACTACATTTCATAACATTCAAAGGTAAATAATCTCCTTCTTAAATGGTTTTATGTAGTACTTTTTTTAAACTATAGATAAATCCTGGGTTTTTTATTTACAAATTAGTATAGAACATTTGGATAACTCAACCAGTTTTCAATCAAATCCAAGCCTTTTTTACTAGATGTTTTTCATTACTAGAGGACTTACAGAACGAATTATTAAAATTTATTTTATCATTATATTAAACCAGTTTATATAAGTGATTCTCAAAGCTGGGGATTTGCAGAAAAATTGTCAAAAAGTCTAAGAAACACTGGTTTAAAACTATTTGTTTTAATAAAACCATGTCATAAGAGAACCGCGTTTATAGGAAATTATGTCACAAATGTGAAAAAAATGTTGGGATTTGCGTGAACTTTGTAAGTTTTGGATTAACTTTGATTTAAAATCAATAATTCCACATATTAGTATTGAAGAATTACATGTATTCATATAATGAAGTATTAAGTATATTGCATATTTACTACATTTCATAACATTCAAAGGTAAATAATCTCCTTCTTAAATGGTTTTATGTAGTACTTTTTTTAAACTATAGATAAATCCTTGGTTTTTTTATTTATAAATTAGTATAGAACATTTGGATAACTCAACCAGTCTTCAATCAAATCCAAGCTTTTTTATTAGATGTTTTTCATTACTAGAGGACTTACAGAACGAATTATTACAATTAATTTTATCATTATATTAAACCAGTTTATACTAGTGATTCTCAATGCTGGGGACTCGCAAAAAAATTGTCAAAAAGTCTAAGAAACACTGGTTTAAAACTATTTGTTTTAATAAAACCATGTCATAAGAGAACCGCGTTTATAGGAAAGTAAGTTATAGGAAAAAATGTTGGAATCAATAATTCCACATATTACTAATGAAGACTTACATTAGTAATCTTGATTTATTAGCACTCATTACCAAATATTAAATATTATAAAAAAAAATGCAACAAAACAGCAATAAAAAAAAATGAAGAATTATAATGAAATGTTAATTTTATATTTAAATTTCAGATGCGTGGAGCAATCACTGGTCAGTGACGTAATCGATTCTCTGCAAAAAGTTATGAACAAAGACCAGATCAAGGAGAAATTGGCCGAGGCGATCGAAAAGCGAGGCTTTTCCGATGTTGTTCACAACGTTTCCGGTTGCCATCTACCAAAGTCACGTGCGATTATACAAAAGAGATATCAATGATGGAAAAGTATACATATTATTATTTATAATAAAAAAAAAAACATTTACAGATATAAACGTTCATTCGTTTTGCGCCATTTGCATTTCCAAACTACAAATAATTTTGTTCGTTTTCACCAAACCATCTTCCGTTTCATCTTCATTATTACTACAGACATCAATTTGAGGAGTGACATCATTTCCACTACCTTCCGATACTTCTGCTTTCGTAACCGGTTTTCCAAACACTTCCTCGTATTTTTCATCAACGTCTTCATCCTCTTCCTCCCTGATTCTCTTTTTATTGGAGTCAATCAATTGCTGCAAATATCTTCGATCCTCATCCAAGAGCATCCCTCCATTCGCATTCAAAACTTTACGAATCTCCGCCAATTTTCCATTCTCCTGCCAATTCTTGTTGTACTTATCGACGAGACTCTCGTATTGCTTATGAAATTTCCCGGTGAACTTATCCAATTCCTCTACGAATCCTTTCAAATCACTTCGAATACCAGATATCTTACTGATTATCACCTCAGCGTTATTATTAGTAGCCTCGTGCTTTATCTTGTCATAGTTAATCGTACTAAAACTAACTTTACTATATTTCTGTTCAATTTCGTATTGTTCGTCCTCTTCATCATCTTCATCTTCGATCTTCGCGTATTTATTCTTCAATGGCAGAGGAACAATTATATTTTCACGTTTCTTTAGACTCTTCAAATCCCACTGCAACAATTCACGCAAATCTTCGCTGAATTCACGCCATCTTCCACGGATCTGTTCTTCGTTGGGTTTCCGAATCTCTTCCCGTTTTGGCCTCTCCACCAAATCGATGATTGCATCATCATCGTAATTGTCATTCACGACAACGTCGGGCGCTTCCATTTGCGAATCCCGATCCAACTTGCGATAAAATGCGCACTCATCTTCTTGCTCTTTCAGCAATTCTAATAATCTTCTTTCACATTCCATACGATTCGTAATGCATTCTTCGTCATCGCTCTTTTCATCATTTTCATTTCTACCTACTGTTTGCTCCTTTAATGCAAGATCTTGACTTTCCTTCATTTCCAAATTATTATTTCCATGACTATCACACATATATGAAGCATCAAATTCAGATTCAACTTCATTTCCATCCGCTGCAATATTTTGTTTTTTTCCATCGAATTCTTCCACTTTTTTAATATCTTCTTCAAATTCTTCTGCTGTATACAGATTGAGTTCATAATCTTTGAAAGCATCACGTATTGTTTCCTCATCCTCTTGGAAGATTTCTTGAAAATTGTTATTTACTTCTTCTATAGATTCAGTTGAATCCAATATATCTAGTTCAATTTCTTCATTCACAGCTTCTGCATTTACAGATGACTTTTCATTCTTGTCATCTTTCAATTCATCACTAGTTACAATTTCACACATAATATCTTCATCTTTGAAAATCTTGTTATATTTACTATTGTCTTCAGGTGCTATATTACCTAATTCTGATGACTTCAATAGCTTGCAAATATTAAAATCTTCTGTATTTAAAGTAATAATTTTGTCTACTGTGATTAAAATATCTTCACTATCTTTTGTAACTATTTCATGATCAACCATAGAAGTAATCTTATTATCTTGAATCCCTCTTATT
>NW_017098990.1:16510-18323 GCF_001412225.1 Nicrophorus vespilloides
AATTATTTTGAATGTCTTCATTTGTATTTTCACATTTTTCATCGATTTTGATTGAAGTATCTTCAGTTTCTATTAATATAGTTGTTGATTTAATACTTTCCTCCTGATTTTCCAAATCCATTTCTTTATCTTTCTCAGATATTACAATTGTGGATTCTGTTGGAATTATCAAATTCTCTAATTGTAATTCATTAGGACACGCTACTTCTGAATTTATCATTTCACATTCTTCTTGATTTTTAAGTACAGTCCACTCCGATCCTCCACCCAATTTTCCCGGTGCAACTCCACCAATCGTAGTTTCTATTAATTTCGGCTTTACTTCTTCAATATTCTCTGCCGTTTTATACGATTTACCAAACGAAGACATCTGATCATACTTAATTTCTCTAACTTTACGCGCTTCTTCATTTGCAATCTCTTCGACGGTAGCATCCACAATCACTTCCTCTATCAATTTTCTGGGAGCATTGCTTGAAGACCTCGGAGAAAAATCGAAGATATTTTCGCGATAATTGGAGTAGTCCTCAGTGGTCTGCCTATCATTCATAAAGTTGTCCTCATCATCACTACTCTCTGAATCCGAAACAGATTCAGCGGATGAACTTGACCTATCTTCGTTTCTATTATTTGCAATGGGTTCAAGCAATTGTTGTTGTTGCTCATCTTCTATTCCTTCATAATAAATACCACGAACTCTGCCACCTTCTATAGACACAGCATCTGCTTCACTTTCAGAATCTTGAACTCTGACACCTTCTACAGATACAGCATCTGCTTCACTTTCAGAATCTTGAACTCTGACACCTTCCATGGACACATTCTCTGCTTCACTTTCAGAATCATGAACAGAAGTTCCAAATCCAGAATCCGGTTGCTGTTGAGCACGTCGACGATCCCTCATCTCGATCAAGGCTAAAATATCCTCACATTAAGACCAATTAATATTTCAAATATTTCACATTTATATAAACCGTTAACACTATTCATTATACGTTGCCGTTCCCGGTCAATCCATCTTTTCCTTTCGGCGCATTCTTCGGCTGATCCTCCACGTTCCCTAAAACAATGAAAAATGATTAAATTCCTAATTTTTTCAATATTACACCAATATTATACCAAGCTTCAGCGCAAGCCCGATCTCTTGGAAAAACAGGCCTATCATCCAAATAATGCAAATTTTTCTAAACAAAAAAGAGTAACTTTAAACAATTTACAATTTATAACAAGTTATATTACTCACGCATGCTAAAATCATGGTTTTTCTATATGAAGGTATTTTCCTTATGACCGGATTTCCCATTAGATTCAACACGCGCAAATTCTTCATTTCACCACAAACTGTCACAATAAGCGGATCGTCGATATGATTATTTGCCAAATCCAAAACCGAAAGTTCGTCCAAATTTGCCAACTCCTCGAATTCATCCAATGTTTCCACATAATTATTAGACAAATTCAAAGTATGCAATACTTTGTTATCGCCTTAAAGATCAAACAAATATATAAAACACATGTATCATAAAAAACACAAGATTTCCAAATGTAAATTATCAAATATCGCATAATATAACAACTGTGTCTACATGCAATACTTGCCAAATACATAACTGACATAATAAATCAATGAATTGTGATTTTTTTAACGTTTTCTCAAATTTAAACACTAATTACAGCCAAACCGATGAAACCACAACAATATATGAGTGCTCGTTACATTCCCCAAACATTCAACTTTCATATGCATCTTTTTAAACACTTTAAACACTAATTACAGCCAAACCTAAGAAACCACAATAATATATGAATACTC
>NW_017098991.1:0-1666 GCF_001412225.1 Nicrophorus vespilloides
TTTATATACGCATTCACAAATTAATATTTTATTCCAATAATATGAATTGATTTCTTTCTATGAATGATTTTTTTTTGTAATTTTTATGCAGTTTAAATTAATAAAATTGTAAGCATGAATCATGGAAAATATTAATGATGGACATGTTTAGTAACTCTACGTAATTGTTTATTATAATATCATAATATTTCATCAATCTTTTCAAAATATTTTTAAATATTACTATAATTAAAAGAAAGAAAAATGAGTAATTTAAAATGCAAATGCGTCAATTTTTAGATTGAATAATTGCGTAACTGGAGGAAACACTAGACGCTATAATGGTGTTTCGTAGCAGAGATGAGAAAATGTATATATTGAGGCATCGAATTATATCGGCACGAATGTCAGAGCGGCGTCAAACTTTATAGGCTCACCTTATTAAATATAATTGGGTTTGCTCGAGAGTTCAGATAACAACTAGTTGGCAATGCAGGGCCTCTTTCTGCCACCGAAACACGTTAAATTGAATCTAGAGCCACGTCATTTCATCCGACCCTTCGACGTCGTTACCCACTCTCTTTCGTCAGCTACTTATAATTAAAAGCGCAGCGTAAACATAATAAATACACGATATTCGGATATACTTCACTCCGTGAGATCCCATCATGTAAATAAATCAAGCCCCATATTTACGCCCGCAATAAACACAAGAGAGATTTAGGTACCTTATGGCCACGAACACATCTTAAACACCGTATGCATGCAACAAATATATATGCTTCAAGCAAGAACGTTAATTTGTTACAAAAATATATATACATATATTCTTCATTAATTTATTTTTATAAAAACGGAATATATTTCGTAATTTATTATAATTACAAAGTTTAAACGCTAATTTTGCAATGAATTATTGTAATCTTGTGTCCAACCGTTATAATTACAATCATTATTGTTAATATAGTATAGTAGAGTTAATACCTTTACTCTGAATTCAATTACATAATCGATAATCTTTTTCATATAGACAAATGCTTAGGATTTTGTCCCGGTCTTATAATAAACAAAACCACAAAAGCCGAATCCCGTGGAAACGCTTAATCATTAATATATACAATCCCTACTCCCGATCACAACTTCCACCCCGTATTAATAATAATTAACTTTGTAAGTAAAATAAGGATTTATAATTAGTCTCAGCAAATCATACAACGATAGAAGAAGCTTCGCAACCTTTTAAGTATCTATCATTGTCTTGGAAAGAACCCCAAGAGTACCAATTATTATAATAAACTTGTTTAAAACCAATTGAATTATTTAACTGAGACTCCACAACGACAACACCACTGTGTCCAGAATTCCATCCATTACGCAATAATATTTTGGGGTAATGGTTAAAAAAAAGTTCCCCGATCGCTGTTGTAGAGTATCTGTAGTGTAATTTAAGGATTCTTCGCCTTTTTGCATTTTAGGGCAAGAAGTTTGGTGGGCTTTGAGGCAATTCTTGAAATGGTGAATATGTATGTAAGGACATGTGTATAATAATGTTTGTGTAGAAAATCCGCCCAGGTTTATTATCTCAAAATTTCTAAGCATTAAATAATAATATTTATTGAAAAAGTCATAAATAAATAAATTATAATACAAACGTATTTATTCATTCATAAATTACTGTCGTGTCCCA
>NW_017098992.1:0-10050 GCF_001412225.1 Nicrophorus vespilloides
CTACATACGCACCTAAGCGCGCTGCTGATGGATTGCAAGAGAGAACAACCGATTTTTCAAAAGACGCAATCCCATCCCAGCTTTGTAAACACACTGTCATTGACGGTTCGTTCTGACTAATGCCAAATATTTATCAATTCACTCGATGTTACCCACACAAATTCCGATAAGCATCAGACAAATCGCTAGTTTACAAAAAAAAAAGAAAAAAACAATACACATACGGTTAGTGCATCCTCAGAACATTCTTCGATGCGCTTTTCATAGAATCCCGGCATTCTTCGATCGGAAATTTTCCCCTTTCCGATTTACATACGTAAAAATTCCATAATAATACCAACGCGTTTTCCAGCAAACATCTATTTGAACGTATCGAGCTTTGCGAAATTTTTCACATTCAATGATTTAAACAAAATGGCAAATATCCTAGTAAATATTTTAAACAGTGGATGACTTTTTATTTACATAACTTAGTATCACAGCTATACCAGTTGTTTTGGTTTCAATCTGTTATTATTACATCCTTTTTATAAACAATTAGTTTATTTTTTTACTAAATTACATACCTCCTATAACACTCATGTTACTTTACCAAATCTTTTATAAATATTATACAAAATTGAAGATTTAAGTAGTCATCATTAAATTGATTATATAACTTTAAATATTTCTCTTTTTGTCCCTTTATACCAGTGATTCCCAAAGTGGTCCATATCGACCCCCAGGGATCTATGACAACCTGCAAGGGGTCTACGTCAGCGAAAACAAAATTTGGAAGTCCACAATAATGGATCTCAACATACACTGATAGTACCTATTTACTTACATTATACTATCTTATAATATAAAGACATATACATTATTTAAAAAAGTACATATGAAGTAAAAAAAATATTGTATATGTTTATAAAATTGTGTAAGGCATAAGTTGTAGGCATTCGCTTTGTGGTCGCAATGGATTTTGATCTTGTAAAAACCTGCACATAATGATATACCAGTATAATCTTGTTACAAGCATACGTGCAGTCTCAGAGCAAAGATTTTAATAATTATAAAGATGTTCCAATATAAATAATAAATTTAGAAAAAATCAATATCAGGTAAATAGGGGTCTACGACACAAAAAAGTTTGGGAACCTCTGCTTTATACAATCGAGTCTTTTAATGTGCGGTTACTCGATTAGTCCGGTTTTAAACAGTCCGGGATTTTGGCGGGAACAGAATACCCTGAATATGTTATTTGCTGTATTTGATATCAACCTGTTGAAATTGTTGAAGTTTGTTTTCAAAGCCGACTGTAGAAATGGTGGCATTACCACGAATTTGTTTAAGCCTGTGTTGTTGTTGTTCAAGCCGGGGGCTCGAACATATCATGTTTGTCATTTAAGCGCAGTTCTAGGAAAGCCGACTTAAGAATACTTAGGCTAAAGAGCGAGTTCGAAATGGGGGTTTTAACACCTACATTTTTCAACACCTTCCACGATTCGGGTGGCATTTATTTACTAAGGACATGCTAACTTCTAAAGTTCTATCTCATCTGATAAGTCTCAACTCAGTGATTACAAGAACGGACGGTCTACATGTGTTTCTTTATGTTGGGTTTTCCAAATTAGACCAAACTAAAGTACAGGATGAGTGTCAATGCGGAAGCTCGTCAAAGAAATGACATCTACTTATTTACCATCAATGTTTCAGTTTTATAAGATTAATGTATTTGATTTATTTAATATAATATTCATTATTTATACTCACATTGACTCATACTTCTGTAAAGTTTGATAAAAAAAATGAAATAAAATTGTTTATTTTCAAATCGTGTTCGAAAAGTAAATTTAAAATCTAATTCTGGAATATTTTTATTATCCGATTATTCCGTCTATTTAAAAATAAATTGAGCGTGTAATAGTAAGAGTGAAGAGCAGAAGAGAGTGGTTGGCTTAATTTATTTATAGCCGTAATATTTAACATGTCCGTTGGAAATTCTTAAGCAATGAGACATAGCTTCGCACAGATAAACCTAAACTTATCTCGTTCAGATTCACTGAGCCGATAATTTCAAAGCGTTTAATTAAATTGAATTACTCTTACTTATAAAAAAAAGTGTAATCTTTTTATATTTTACTTTTTTTTGTTCGCTCGACAAACGGATAATTAGTGAATCATAACGTCTTATCAACGAAAATTGTTATGTATATATTTTTTTTTTGCATACATAGATTGGACATGACAAATACATTTGATTATAATAACAAAAGATATATTTAAGTATACTTTAATCACCATTAATGATGCGATAATCATTTCCGGTTTTACATAATTATCGCATTGGTTAGACGTAGGCCTTGGACTTAGATAGTCCTCACAATCTTCCAAGAGCACAAACTTATTATTGATTTACAATCATATTTTGTTAATATTTTTCACTTTTTGAAGCAAAAGTCATAGTAATTTCAACTCATTACTATAAAAGTGTAATTTATTTCTATTTATATCTATATATTTTGGTTCAAAGTAACAACTTATATTTGTCATCGAATTGTCATATACCAACAAAAACACAGGAAAAGTTATTTTCATTACACAATAGATTCTTCTGGTGATGTAATAAGTTAAGGAAGTACCAAACTAATTACATACACTCATTCAATTAATGGAATACATGGGATTGCAATTTCGGAAATGATGACAATTACTATAATTACTGATGATATTTTTTAAGAAATTCTTGTTGTTTTTTTTTACTCTGTTTAATCAGACAAAAAGTAAATAAAATAATTTACTGTTAATATTTCATATTTTTGTGTGTGTGTGCAATATGTGACTTTCAGACAACCTCAAATATTACAGGTTGTTAGTATTTTAATGATTTATTATGAATTTATTCATTAAGAATGCAGTTGATATACGTGTATTAAGAGATTAACTACAATGCATTGTTTGACAGGAGGTTAGTTGATGGAAATTACGCGTTAATCCCGCTCAGCTCGTTTACTAAATCTACGTTGCATCAGCACAATGTTTTGAAAACACCCTGGTGACTGACCAACGCAATGCAATATTTTCGGAATCTGTTGCGCAACGTCAATTAGCGTGGCAATAAATGCCTTTTGATATTTAACAAACAGGTCTTCAATAAATAGTTATGCAAATAAGACGGGATCTCCGTTCTCTTCTGGTTCTGCAAGCGGAGGACTTGGTGTCAAATTTAATTGATGGACAGTGGAGGGTTTCGGGTTGTCTTCTAAGAAAGTCTATTTTCGGTATGTCACCCTCTGTGCGGTTCTCCATTTCCTCTTTCGCTGCATTATCCGAGCATAATATGTACTTAGTGAACAGGTTTTTATCTACCGGTTACGATTTTTTCTTCAACCTTTATGTGATTTTTTTTCGGAAGAGAGGACTTCCAAAGTGTCGCAGGTTTTGGTACTTGCCCATTGTCCGACGTGCAAACCGAAAGGTCTGTTCCGTGTATTCGAAAGCGAGATCCATTGTGTCTTCTATATGGATGGAACTGTGCGCGGCCGGATTTTTGTTTCATTTATAACTTTAGAGTACCTGCACTTGAAGCACATTCATCATTTGCTGTGGAGCCTCTTCTCCTTTACATTTTTTTTTCAAGACTCTCTGCATTCATAAAAAAAAATATATTTAGTGGAGGAAAAGAGGCGAGGCGTTTTGTAACTTTCGACTATGCAATTTTCTTTCCTTTCTTCCTTTTTGCTTTTTCAGGAATTCAGGAAATCGTAAATTCTACCTAAACTTGCCTAATACTCCGATAACAGCATTCTTATCGTCATTAAAGCTTCCGCTATTACTCGTATTCATTATAATTAATCATACTTATATAAATGCATTTCAAAATTATTTCACTTAATTAATTTAGAATTTAATCAAAATCTCCAATAACTAATTACTATACTTCAGAGAGATTTCATCTTATTTTCGATATGGATGAAAAGACCTTGTAGAAAGGCCCTTGGCTTAATAGATACATATGCAAGTACACAAATATGTATATAAAACGACGTCAGATACATAAAGATGTCCGTATCAGCTAAAGTAACTTAAATAAAATCGGTACGCAAACATCCAACGACCTGCCAGGATTCAATTCTTCTATTGACTTTATACAATCTATTTACTTACTACTTGAAAATGCTTAATCAGAAAGTAAACTAAATATATAGATTATAAATGGGTCTTTAACCTTTACTTTAGCAGGAATGAAGGTACATAGACTATGTACAATATACAGAAGATGATCAATTCATATTTGAACATTTAAATACGAAATTTGCACCATAATATTATGAACTGTTGTATAATATTTTATAATCAATTTTTATTTTCGAAAGTTAACGAATAAATTATCTTGAAGAATGATCAATTATATGTAGAAATTTTAATTTATTTCAATTAATATTTGGATTTTTTGTCATTATTATGTAAGAAACTGTGTATATATTGTGATTTACAAAGTTATATTAAGTATTTAGTTAATTAGGCGAAGCGCGACGTGCGGTGTTTCATAATATCGAAGTTGCTTTGGTAACAGTCTGATTTTTTTTCCTTCCAAGAACCGGAACACGCGGAACTGTTATACGAAAGAAAAAAAGTATAGACGATTTCGAGAATCAGCGGATAGATCTGCCAAGGCCGCTGAATCTGAATGTTAATTAGTGGAAGAGGAAGAGCGATTTGCTGCTTGCTCTTAATGCATACTTGTTTTACTCTTTTTTTTTTGTTTTGGTTTATATGGAAGAGTATGGAAATAATGAAGGTGAGGTTGAGAATAATTCTTGTGTCAGTTTGGAAGGATATCGGGTTTCGGAGGCAAGAGAAACTAATGACCAATTAGGTTCCAAAATCTCGTACCGTTAAATGATCCAGCCGGATGTTTGGCTAACCGGAAATCGGCGCGAAATTGTAATTAGAACCGTCGCGGGATACGAGAAAGAAAGCATTCAACGATCGCGGACGTTGGTGAGGAAGGAAGTCGAGGTGACCTACTAAAAAAAAAGGTAAAAAAAAAGAAAATAATCTGATGAGAAGGAGAAAAAAGATGAAGCAGGAACAATTCTTGAGCGCTTCGAAGCAAATTGATGCACATAGCGGTGTGTGATTAACTGTCATCGCTAACTGTACCAATCTTTATGGTTACGTAACAGGTGCCACAGTTTACTGGAGGAGGATGGCTGCGACGGAGTTCTCTCCCCCTTTATCCCAGATTCTCTCATTTTTTTTTTATATGTCGCAGGGGGACCGGTTTTTTCCTGTTCCTTTCCATATCCAAGTTGCACACATGTGCACGCTGGAGACCATACATCATCCCTCTTGTATGACAGCACCCCTAATATTACAACCCCAGTCACTCAACCACGTGAAAAACAGTCCCGCACAAAAACACGTACACAACATCTATCATCGATCTTAACCGGTTTTTTAATTGCAATTACTAATTAAAAGTAGTACTTATCAATGCAAGTACTGATTATTAATATTGAAATTAAATTATTTGTTTAGTAATAGAATGTGAAAAACTCGTAGTGATAAAATAAAACTATTTGAACTATCATAAGTGATTCTTGGAAATGCTAACGAAATTTCCTTTTACTAACTACTCGAGCAATTACTGGCAATCTAATAAGTTATGTGTTGTACGTAATAATTCTTGCAACCTCATCTTCCTACGAAACACCACAGTTCAAGATTGATGGCAATGCAAATTGCGGCCGTTCGTTCGATCGGGAAGCAAAGAAAAGTGAAGCGTAGAAGAAGCGAATAAAAAAAAAACCAACACAAGTTTAACCTAAATATGAGAATTGGCAACATCGCTTGCATCCTACCCCAAGTTTAAACGGAGGGCTTTTCACCCTCACCGACCGACCGGCCCTCCTGTCTATTTCACGCAGCGACCTATTAACCACCCTCTATGTAATGTGGCGTAATCGAATTGATTTTCCTGTTGTAAATCGTTGCATCCGCACGGAACGCTCATTTCCATCTTACATACAGCCCATTTGCATAACTACCTCCATCGAGAACACATTATATCTGCAAACCGTGGCAGAAATAATACACGTCTCCTGTGCCTCGAATCGTCTTTCGCTAATTTAATTGTTATGCAATCGCACGTCGCCGCGAATCGCTTCGCTCCGAAAACAAGGAGCTCCCGCATCCTTAAAGTTATGGCAATATACAGTACACAATTACGGCTTGAAGCGAAAAATTTTAGTAAATATAATGCTAAATGAAATTAGCTGCACCATGTGTTATTACCATAAAACATATGCGCGACGTTAATTAAGCTCAAGCGGCGATAATCCTGTCTCAAAGATTTGTGTGCTTAAAGAAACGCTGTTGTGATAAGGTGTGCACGTATATCTTCCGTTTTACATTTTTTTTTTCTTTAGCTTGACATCTTCCAAAATCTGGAAACATCTTTATTGCCACCGAAAATTAGTGCAAGGCTTAAATCTTAAATCAATACACTGAAAATAGTTTTTATTTAGGGAACGTAATTTTTTGTATTTTTTGAAATTTTCAAATATTTCATTATCAGATTTCAAGAATTTTAATAAATCGTAAGGTCAATGAGAATTCCAGATATTTTTGTCAAATACGTTTGATACTTATCAATTAGAAGATATAAATAAACCAAATAAATACTTATTTGAGAAAACAGCAAGGTTAAAAATACATTTGAGCCAATTTTAGAAAAAATTTAAAAAAAAGCACTCAGCTCACTTACACTAAGGTCAAACCACTTGATCTTTATTTTGTAAGAATTACAATGCTTTCATTACATTTATTCATTAACTAAAAAAAAAGTTACAATTGTTACAAAATTATTGACAATAACGAGAAAAAATTGATAGAAATGTTGTTAATTTTACTATTTATTATGTTCTTGCACAGTTTATTAATATTATGAAAGCTGAAAAAGGAAAAACTAATAATATTCTTAAAATTGCAAAGGTTTTCAGGAGAATATTTAAGGTCATTCTATACTCGACACAGGTAGATCAGTAGGACAATGGGAAGCCTTTATTTCGTAACTGGTTGGTCTTTGATAAATCTGGATAAATCCAAACAGATATGCACTTACAAGTTCAAAGGTGGATGAAATGTACTGATCCACGGGGAAATACTTGAAAGATTAAGACGTGGGAATGACGAGATAAATTAAAATAAACATTAAAAAAAAAATGTGAATTCCACAGCATCAAAAAAATTGAAAATATTCAAATTGAAAATATATTTATTTTGTGATTGTCTTTACCAATTTATGAAGTAGCATTTTTTTTTAGATATTCTTGAAAGTTCTATATTGTAGTCATGAGTGGTGGGTGAGTAGAAAAATTTGTTTATGACAGTGGTTTAGAAATATAAGATAATGCTGGCAGCATTATGAATTCCTGGTTACATTTTTTGTCGTTGTTGTTACACAACAGTTCGACGGAGGACGAAAATTGTTCCGAACAGGCGACTTGCAGAAAAAAGAACCGCGCGATTACGCAGTTATGGCGGAACTCAAACCGATCCCAATTGCACAATCGTTATGAAATCATTATTTATGAAAAAAAATAACAAATATGTATAAAGGAAAACGGAGCAGTTACGATTGTAAAAATAGCGCTCAATTCAAGTGTTTCCTTGAATTATTGTTTAACTTCAAACTTTAGTATTAACAAAAAAAATTGATATTTTTAGCCAAAAACCACTTCATTCCAAAAATAACCGTGCGCTTCTAAAAATAAAGCACTCATTTGAAATAATTTAGTTATTTTTATTGTTTTTGTCGATCATTGATTATATATAAATTTTATTTCTTTCTGTTCTGAGTAGGGGTGAGTTGTATGGTTTTAATGAGATTTCGAAAATTAGTTCCGCGTGGTTTTGTATGAAAGGAATAGTAATATCAAGAGTCCAGATATAAATTTCGTCGTCCCCGCAGTGGGGATATCAACGCGGCTTCGTTTTCGGCCCCCTGGAGAGAGAAACGTTTTTCTGGACAGATGTGCAACCTGTAGTTGATACACCACACTTGCTGCCACCCCATGCAACGATAGTTTTTCAAGAGAGAACAGGAAACCCTCCAACAAATCTGGTTTATATAAAGCGACGCATTTTTTTTTCCTTCTCTTCATCCTCCTCTCCTCCTCCTCCTCCTCTTCTTCTTCCTCGTCATCCTCCTGCGTGTCTCATTTCCATGTATTCCAACATGTGCGTTGCACATAGCTCACTGTTATTTTAAACATTAACACCACTAATTGGATGCAACGAAAAAATATTGCGCAACCCCGAGGTTGCTAAAAAACATGGTCAATATTGTTCTTCGGATGCTCCGCTTCGCGTTGATCCTTTTAAATTAATGTTAATTACGAGTTTTTCGGGCTCGACGTCCACGTTTGAACTGTGACGCGGGTTCCGACGTTTAAGATAAATAAACACGATCTTTTATGTTGCCAATCACATTAACGGAAAACCCATATACAGATTCTGTATGAAAGAGCAAATATTAATCTTCTATCGCGTCTCCCAATTTGCATTTACTTTATCATGTAAAGTTCATCTCGCTGCTGTTTGTATCTTCCATTAGTGAATTAATTGTAATTTTATATGGCAATATTTATTATTGAAAAATTGACGTCGCAGACGTAGATATTCTACGTAGCATTATTTTCATATAAAATTTGAGAATTTAGTATCGAACAAAAAGAAATATTTATTTTAACTTGAATACAAAAAGTTATACAAATACAAACAAATTATATGAGTTGAAACAACTTGGCTTGGAAAGTTGAAATTATTCAAGTTCTAGAAATCGATAAGATTTAGCAAAGAATAATAATTAAGTTACATAAATGTAATTTATATAATTTATGTTATTAACTTAAGTAGAAAAGTGGAAATGTTACCATCATTCATATTATAATGTTCGACAAACACGTTATTATTAAAACACTCAAATATTAATAAATAGTTTAACTTCTACAGTGTATTATTGTTATAATGTAATTCGGATTCAAGACATGTAAGGACATAACATATTGCGGCCGGAAATTGTTCATAAAATTAGGTAGGTGGTTGTACGAAACGTGCGTTAGCATTCAGAACACGTTACGAAAACCGCAATATAAAAATATTAAATAGAAGCAGAGCTCTTCGGGTATTTCCAGCATGTTTAATCACTGGATTGTAAGGTGAGATCATAAAAGTATATATCTTATACGAAACTTACGATCCCAATTCGAATTTGGTAACAGTGTGTATTTTGAAAGCAACGGAAATCTGGATTACGCAATATGGAAACTTAACACTATTTTCCGAACAATAAGCGCGGAGCGTTGTAATCGTATTAGTGTATGGTCAAAAGGAATGACCCAACACCACGAAATATGTATCATTTCAACATTATTTCTTATGTAGGCGAAAAAGATCGCAAACGCTACTTATAAGTCTTCTCCGGTAAAGTACCACCCATGCATTATTTTGTTTAGGGCTTCTTTGACTATAAAACAGATTTTTATATATTAAATTTCAAATATTTAGTGATCATTTCCAATAAACGATGGTTTTCTTAATACAATTGATTCAATTTATTTTAATCGAGAGAATAAAGTTTCATTGGTTTGTGAAGTAAGACGCAATGCGAGGCTATAGATCAGCGGTCGGGGAACTTTTTTAACCATTACCCCAAAATATTATTGCGTAAGTCGATATTACTCCCCCCCCATTCTGAATTCATGAAACAATCACTTTGTGAACAAGACTTTTCCAGAAAACATAAAAACGAAAAACAGAAATCGATTAAACGCTGTATTCAAATTGCTCTTACATCAAAAAGTCCCAATTTTAAAGTAATTATATCAAACATGAAGCAACATCATTTTTCCAAAACCCGAAGTTAATTTCTTGTTTGTTCCAATTTAAGAATTTTATTTTGTTTGTCTATTACTATTTGTTACTATTTTCATGTAACTCTTTTTTTTATAAATATGTAAATGCAAATTAATTCAATAAATAATGTTTATTTAAAATTTACAT